>NW_024610258.1:0-73547 GCF_016920785.2 Ixodes scapularis | reverse complement strand
CAAATCAACTCTCCGCGCTTTCACCGAGGCAATAGCCGAGATCGTGGTCACGGGTGCAACGAATAAAAACGGCGCCCAAACGTCTCTCGTCAGGCCGTGCTCTCTCCGATAATTCGCTTTCACCGAGGCAATAGCCGAGATCGTGGTCACGGTGAACGAATAAAACCGCGCCAAACGTCTCTCGTCAGGCCGTGCTCTCTCCAATAATTCGCTTTCACCGAGGCAATAGCCGAGATCGTGGTCACGGTGAACGAATAAAACCGCGCCAAACGTCTCTCGTCAGGCCGTGCTCTCTCCAATAATTCGCTTTCACCGAGGCAATAGCCGAGATCGTGGTCACGGTGAACGAATAAAACCGCGCCAAACGTCTCTCGTCAGGCCGTGCTCTCTCCAATAATTCGCTTTCCACCGAGGCAATAGCCGAGATCGTGGTCACGGTGAACGAATAAAAACCGCGCCAAACGTCCTCGTCAGGCCGTGCTCTCTCCAATAATTCGCTTTCACCGAGGCAATAGCCGAGATCGTGGTCACGGTGAACGAATAAAAACCGGCGCCAAACGTCTCTCGTCAGGCGTGCTCTCTCCAATAATTCGCTTTCACCGAGGCAATAGCCGAGATCGTGGTCACGGTGAACGAATAAAACCGCGCCAAACGGTCTCTCGTCAGGCCGTGCTCTCTCCAATAATTCGCTTTCACCGAGGCAATAGCCGAGATCGTGGTCACGGTGAACGAATAAAACGGCGCCAAACGTCCTCTCGTCAGGCCGTGCTCTCTCCAATAATTCGCTTTCACCGAGGCAATAGCCGAGATCGTGGTCACGGTGAACGAATAAAAACCGCGCCAAACGTCTCTCGTCAGGGCCGTGCTCTCTCCAATAATTCGCTTTCACCGAGGCAATAGCCGAGATCGTGGTCACGGTGAACGAATAAAACGGCGCCAAACATCTCTCGTCAGGCCGTGCTCTCTCCAATAATTCGCTTTTCACCGAGGCAATAGCCGAGATCGTGGGTCACGGTGAACGAATAAAACCGCGCCAAACGTCTCTCGTCAGGCCGTGCTCTCTCCAATAATTCGCTTTCACCGAGGCAATAGCCGAGATCGTGGTCACGGTGAACGAATAAAACGGCGCCAAACGTCTCTCGTCAGGCCGTGCTCTCTCCAATAATTCGCTTTCACCGAGACAATAGCCGAGATCGTGGTCACGGTGAACGAATAAAACGGCGCCAAACGTCTCTCGTCAGGCCGTGCTCTCTCCAATAATTCGCTTTCACCGAGGCAATAGCCGAGATCGTGGTCACGGGGTGAACGAATAAAACGCGCCAAACGTCTCTCGTCAGGCCGTGCTCTCTCCAATAATTCGCTTTCACCGAGGCAATAGCCGAGATCGTGGTCACGGTGAACGAATAAAAACGGCGCCAAACGTCTCTCGTCAGGCCGTGCTCTCTCCAATAATTCGCTTTCACCGAGGCTATAGCCGAGATCGTGGTCACGGTGAACGAATAAAACCGCGCCAAACGTCTCTCGTCAGGCCGTGCTTCTCTCCAATAATTCGCTTTCACCGAGGCAATAGCCGAGATCGTGGTCACGGTGAACGAATAAAACCGCGCCCAAACGTCTCTCGTCAGGCCGTGCTCTCTCCAATAATTCGCTTTCACCGAGGCAATAGCCGAGATCGTGGTCACGGTGAACGAATAAAACCGGCGCCAAACGTCTCTCGTCAGGCCGTGCTCTCTCCAATAATTCGCTTTCACCGAGGCAATAGCCGAGATCGTGGTCACGGTGAACGAATAAAAACGGCGCCAAACGTCTCTCGTCAGGCCGTGCTCTCTCTCCAATAATTCGCTTTCACCGAGGCAATAGCCGAGATCGTGGTCACGGTGAACGAATAAAACCGCGCCAAACGTCTCTCGTCAGGCCGTGCTCTCTCCAATAATTCGCTTTCACCGAGGCAATAGCCGAGATCGTGGTCACGGTGAACGAATAAAACGGGCGCCAAACATCTCTCGTCAGGCCGTGCTCTCTCCAATAATTCGCTTTCACCGAGGCAATAGCCGAGATCGTGGTCACGGTGAACGAATAAAACCGCGCCAAACGTCTCTCGTCAGGCCGTGCTCTCTCCAATAATTCGCTTTCACCGAGGCAATAGCCGAGATCGTGGTCACGGTGAACGAATAAAAACCGCGCCAAACGTCTCTCGTCAGGCCGTGCTCTCTCCAATAATTCGCTTTCACCGAGGCAATAGCCGAGATCGTGGTCACGGTGAACGAATAAAACCGCGCCAAACGTCTCTCGTCAGGCCGTGCTCTCTCCAATAATTCGCTTTCACCGAGGCAATAGCCGAGATCGTGGTAACGGTGAACGAATAAAAACCGCGCCAAACGTCTCTCGTCAGGCCGTGCTCTCTCCAATAATTCGCTTTCACCGAGGCAATAGCCGAGATCGTGGTCACGGTGAACGAATAAAACCGCGCCAAACGTCTCTCGTCCAGGCCGTGCTCTCTCCAATAATTCGCTTTCACCGAGGCAATAGCCGAGATCGTGGGTCACGGTGAACGAATAAAAACCGCGCCGAACGTCTCTCGTCAGGCCGTGCTCTCTCCAATAATTCGCTTTCACCGAGGCAATAGCCGAGATCGTGGTCACGGGTGAACGAATAAAACGGCGCCAAACGTCTCTCGTCAGGCCGTGGCTCTCTCCAATAATTCGCTTTCACCGAGGCAATAGCCGAGATCGTGGTCACGGTGAACGAATAAAACGGCGCCAAACGTCTCTCGTCAGGCCGTGCTCTCTCCAATAATTCGCTTTCACCGAGGCAATAGCCGAGATCGTGGTCACGGTGAACGAATAAAACCGCGCCAAAACGTCTCTCGTCAGGCCGTGCTCTCTCCAATAACTCGCTTTCACCGAGGCAATAGCCGAGATCGTGGGTCACGGTGAACGAATAAAACGGCGCGCAAACATCTCTCGTCAGGCCGTGCTCTCTCCAATAATTCGCTTTCACCGAGGGCAATAGCCGAGATCGTGGTCACGGGTGAACGAATAAAACCGCGCCAAACGTCTCTCGTCAGGCCGTTGCTCTCTCCAATAATTCGCTTTTCACCGAGGCAATAGCCGAGATCGTGGTCACGGTGAACGAATAAAACCGCGCCAAACGTCTCTCGTCAGGCCGTGCTCTCTCCAATAATTCGCTTTCACCGAGGCAATAGCCGAGATCGTGGTCACGGTGAACGAATAAAACCCGCGCCAAACGTCTCTCGTCAGGCCGTGCTCTCTCCAATAATTCGCTTTCACCGAGGCAATAGCCGAGATCGTGGTAACGGTGAACGAATAAAACCGCGCCAAACGTCTCTCGTCAGGCCGTGCTCTCTCCAATAATTCGGCTTTCACCGAGGCAATAGCCGAGATCGTGGTCACGGTGAACGAATAAAACCGCGCCAAACGTCTCTCGTCAGGCCGTGCTCTCTCCAATAATTCGCTTTCACCGAGGCAATAGCCGAGATCGTGGTCACGGTGAACGAATAAAACCGCGCCGAAACGTCTCTCGTCAGGCCGTGCTCTCTCCAATAATTCGCTTTCACCGAGGCAATAGCCGAGATCGTGGTCACGGTGAACGAATAAAACCGCGCCAAACGTCTCTCGTCAGGCCGTGCTCTCTCCAATAATTCGCTTTCACCGAGGCAATAGCCGAGATCGTGGTCACGGTGAACGAATAAAACCGCGCCAAACGTCTCTCGTCAGGCCGTGCTCTCTCCAATAATTCGCTTTCACCGAGGCAATAGCCGAGATCGTGGTCACGGTGAACGAATAAAAACCGCGCCAAACGTCTCTCGTCAGGCCCGTGCTCTCTCCAATAATTCGCTTTCACCGAGGCAATAGCCGAGATCGTGGTCACGGGTGAACGAATAAAACCGCGCCAAACGTCTCTCGTCAGGCCGTGCTCTCTCCAATAATTCGCTTTCACCGAGGCAATAGCCCGAGATCGTGGTCATGGTGAACGAATAAAACCGCGCCCGAACGTCTCTCGTCAGGCCGTGCTCTCTCCAATAATTCGCTTTCACCGAGGCAATAGCCGAGATCGTGGTCACGGTGAACGAATAAAACCGCGCCAAACGTCTCTCGTCAGGCCGTGCTCTCTCCAATAATTCGCTTTCACCGAGGCAATAGCCGAGATCGTGGTCACGGTGAACGAATAAAACCGCGCCAAACGTCTCTCGTCAGGCCGTGCTCTCTCCAATAATTCGCTTTCACCGAGGCAATAGCCGAGATCGTGGTCACGGTGAACGAATAAAAACGGCGCCGAAACGTCTCTCGTCAGGCCGTGCTCTCTCCAATAATTCGCTTTCACCGAGGGCAATAGCCGAGATCGTGGTCGCGGGTGAACGAATAAAACCGCGCCGAACGTCTCTCGTCAGGCCGGTGCTCTCTCCAATAATTCGCTTTCACCGAGGCAATAGCCGAGATCGTGGTCACGGTGAACGAATAAAACCGCGGCCGAACGTCTCTCGTCAGGCCGTGCTCTCTCCAATAATTCGCTTTCACTGAGGCAATAGCCGAGATCGTGGTCACGGTGAACGAATAAAACCGCGCCAAACGTCTCTCGTCAGGCCGTGCTCTCTCCAATAATTCGCTTTCACCGAGGCAATAGCCGAGATCGTGGTCACGGTGAACGAATAAAACCGCGCCAAACGTCTCTCGTCAGGCCGTGCTCTCTCCAATAATTCGCTTTCACCGAGGCAATAGCCGAGATCGTGGTCACGGTGAACGAATAAAACCGCGCCAAACGTCTCTCGTCAGGCCGTGCTCTCTCCAATAATTCGCTTTCACCGAGGCAATAGCCGAGATCGTGGTCACGGTGAACGAATAAAACCGCGCCAAACGTCTCTCGTCAGGCCGTGCTCTCTCCAATAATTCGCTTTCACCGAGGCAATAGCCGAGATCGTGGTCACGGTGAACGAATAAAACCGCGCCAAACGTCCTCTCGTCAGGCCGTGCTCTCTCCAATAATTCGCTTTCACCGAGGCAATAGCCGAGATCGTGGTCACGGTGAACGAATTAAAACCGCGCCAAACGTCTGTCGTCAGGCCGTGCTCTCTACAATAATTCGCTTTCACCGAGGCAATAGCCGAGATCGTGGTCACGGTGAACGAATAAAAACCGCGCCGAAACGTCCTCTCGTCAGGCCGTGCTCTCTCCAATAATTCGCTTTCACCGAGGCAATAGCCGAGATCGTGGTCACGGTGAACGAATAAAACCGCGCCGAACGTCCTCTCGTCAGGCCGTGCTCTCTCCAATAATTCGCTTTCACCGAGGCAATAGCCGAGATCGTGGTCACGGTGAACGAATAAAACCGCGCCAAACGTCTCTCGTCAGGCCGTGCTCTCTCCAATAATTCGCTTTCACCGAGGCAATAGCCGAGAATCGTGGTCACGGTGAACGAATAAAACCGCGCCGAACGTCTCTCGTCAGGCCGTGCTCTCTCCAATAATTCGCTTTCACCGAAGGCAATAGCCGAGATCGTGGTCACGGTGAACGAATAAAACCGCGCCAAACGTCTCTCGTCAGGCCGTGCTCTCTCCAATAATTCGCTTTCACCGAGGCAATAGCCGAGATCGTGGTCACGGTGAACGAATAAAACCGCGCCAAACGTCTCTCGTCAGGCCGTGCTCTCTCCAATAATTCGCTTTTCACCGAGGGCAATAGCCGAGATCGTGGTCACGGTGAACGAATAAAAACCGCGCCAAACGTCTCTCGTCAGGCCGTGCTCTCTCCAATAATTCGCTTTCACCGAGGCAATAGCCGAGATCGTGGTCACGGTGAACGAATAAAACCGCGCCAAACGTCTCTCGTCAGGCCGTGGCTCTCTCCAATAATTCGCTTTCACCGAGGCAATAGCCGAGATCGTGGTCACGGTGAACGAATAAAACCGCGCCAAACGTCCTCTCGTCAGGCCGTGCTCTCTCCAATAATTCGCTTTCACCGAGGCAATAGCCGAGATCGTGGGTCACGGTGAACGAATAAAACCGCGCCAAACGTCCTCTCGTCAGGCCGTGCTCTCTCCAATAATTCGCTTTCACCGAGGCAATAGCCGAGATCGTGGTCACGGTGAACGAATAAAACCGCGCCAAACGTATCTCGTCAGGCCGTGCTCTCTCCAATAATTCGCTTTCACCGAGGCAATAGCCGAGATCGTGGTCACGGTGAACGAATAAAAACCGCGCCAAACGTCTCTCGTCAGGCCGTGCTCTCTCCAATAATTCGCTTTCACCGAGGCAATAGCCGAGATCGTGGGTCACGGTGAACGAATAAAACCGCGCCAAACGTCTCTCGTCAGGCCGTGCTCTCTCCAATAATTCGCTTTCACCGAGGCAATAGCCGAGATCGTGGTCACGGTGAACGAATAAAACCGCGCCAAACGTCTCTCGTCAGGCCGTGCTCTCTCCAATAATTCGCTTTCACCGAGGCAATAGCCGAGATCGTGGTCACGGTGAACGAATAAAACCGCGCCGAACGTCTCTCGTCAGGCCGTGCTCTCTCCAATAATTCGCTTTCACCGAGGCAATAGCCGAGATCGTGGTCACGGTGAACGAATAAAACCGCGCCAAACGTCTCTCGTCAGGCCGTGCTCTCTCCAATAATTCGCTTTCACCGAGGCAATAGCCGAGATCGTGGTCACGGTGAACGAATAAAACCGCGCCAAACGTCTCTCGTCAGGCCGTGCTCTCTCCAATAATTCGCTTTCACCGAGGCAATAGCCGAGATCGTGGTCACGGTGAACGAATAAAACCGCGCCAAACGTCTCTCGTCAGGCCGTGCTCTCTCCAATAATTCGCTTTCACCGAGGCAATAGCCGAGATCGTGGTCACGGTGAACGAATAAAACCGCGCCAAACGTCTCTCGTCAGGCCGTGCTCTCTCCAATAATTCGCTTTCACCGAGGCAATAGCCGAGATCGTGGTCATGGTGAACGAATAAAACCGCGCCGAATGTCTCTCGTCAGGCCGTGCTCTCTCCAATAATTCGCTTTCACCGAGGCAATAGCCGAGATCGTGGTCACGGTGAACGAATAAAACCGCGCCAAACGTCTCTCGTCAGGCCGTGCTCTCTCCAATAATTCGCTTTCACCGAGGCAATAGCCGAGATCGTGGTCACGGTGAACGAATAAAACCGCGCCAAACGTCTCTCGTCAGGCCGTGCTCTCTCCAATAATTCGCTTTCACCGAGGCAATAGCCGAGATCGTGGTCACGGTGAACGAATAAAACGGCGCCGAACGTCTCTCGTCAGGCCGTGCTCTCTCCAATAATTCGCTTTCACCGAGGCAATAGCCGAGATCGTGGTCGCGGTGAACGAATAAAACCGCGCCGAACGTCTCTCGTCAGGCCGTGCTCTCTCCAATAATTCGCTTTCACCGAGGCAATAGCCGAGATCGTGGTCACGGTGAACGAATAAAACCGCGCCGAACGTCTCTCGTCAGGCCGTGCTCTCTCCAATAATTCGCTTTCACTGAGGCAATAGCCGAGATCGTGGTCACGGTGAACGAATAAAACCGCGCCAAACGTCTCTCGTCAGGCCGTGCTCTCTCCAATAATTCGCTTTCACCGAGGCAATAGCCGAGATCGTGGTCACGGTGAACGAATAAAACCGCGCCAAACGTCTCTCGTCAGGCCGTGCTCTCTCCAATAATTCGCTTTCACCGAGGCAATAGCCGAGATCGTGGTCACGGTGAACGAATAAAACCGCGCCAAACGTCTCTCGTCAGGCCGTGCTCTCTCCAATAATTCGCTTTCACCGAGGCAATAGCCGAGATCGTGGTCACGGTGAACGAATAAAACCGCGCCAAACGTCTCTCGTCAGGCCGTGCTCTCTCCAATAATTCGCTTTCACCGAGGCAATAGCCGAGATCGTGGTCACGGTGAACGAATAAAACCGCGCCAAACGTCTGTCGTCAGGCCGTGCTCTCTACAATAATTCGCTTTCACCGAGGCAATAGCCGAGATCGTGGTCACGGTGAACGAATAAAACCGCGCCGAACGTCTCTCGTCAGGCCGTGCTCTCTCCAATAATTCGCTTTCACCGAGGCAATAGCCGAGATCGTGGTCACGGTGAACGAATAAAACCGCGCCGAACGTCTCTCGTCAGGCCGTGCTCTCTCCAATAATTCGCTTTCACCGAGGCAATAGCCGAGATCGTGGTCACGGTGAACGAATAAAACCGCGCCAAACGTCTCTCGTCAGGCCGTGCTCTCTCCAATAATTCGCTTTCACCGAGGCAATAGCCGAGATCGTGGTCACGGTGAACGAATAAAACCGCGCCGAACGTCTCTCGTCAGGCCGTGCTCTCTCCAATAATTCGCTTTCACCGAGGCAATAGCCGAGATCGTGGTCACGGTGAACGAATAAAACCGCGCCAAACGTCTCTCGTCAGGCCGTGCTCTCTCCAATAATTCGCTTTCACCGAGGCAATAGCCGAGATCGTGGTCACGGTGAACGAATAAAACCGCGCCAAACGTCTCTCGTCAGGCCGTGCTCTCTCCAATAATTCGCTTTCACCGAGGCAATAGCCGAGATCGTGGTCACGGTGAACGAATAAAACCGCGCCAAACGTCTCTCGTCAGGCCGTGCTCTCTCCAATAATTCGCTTTCACCGAGGCAATAGCCGAGATCGTGGTCACGGTGAACGAATAAAACCGCGCCAAACGTCTCTCGTCAGGCCGTGCTCTCTCCAATAATTCGCTTTCACCGAGGCAATAGCCGAGATCGTGGTCACGGTGAACGAATAAAACCGCGCCAAACGTATCTCGTCAGGCCGTGCTCTCTCCAATAATTCGCTTTCACCGAGGCAATAGCCGAGATCGTGGTCACGGTGAACGAATAAAACCGCGCCAAACGTCTCTCGTCAGGCCGTGCTCTCTCCAATAATTCGCTTTCACCGAGGCAATAGCCGAGATCGTGGTCACGGTGAACGAATAAAACCGCGCCAAACGTCTCTCGTCAGGCCGTGCTCTCTCCAATAATTCGCTTTCACCGAGGCAATAGCCGAGATCGTGGTCACGGTGAACGAATAAAACCGCGCCAAACGTCTCTCGTCAGGCCGTGCTCTCTCCAATAATTCGCTTTCACCGAGGCAATAGCCGAGATCGTGGTCACGGTGAACGAATAAAACCGCGCCAAACGTCTCTCGTCAGGCCGTGCTCTCTCCAATAATTCGCTTTCACAGAGGCAATAGCCGAGATCGTGGTCACGGTGAACGAATAAAACCGCGCCGAACGTCTCTCGTCAGGCCGTGCTCTCTCCAATAATTCGCTTTCACCGAGGCAATAGCCGAGATCGTGGTCACGGTGAACGAATAAAACCGCGCCAAACGTCTCTCGTCAGGCCGTGCTCTCTCCAATAATTCGCTTTCACCGAGGCAATAGCCGAGATCGTGGTCACGGTGAACGAATAAAACCGCGCCGAACGTCTCTCGTCAGGCCGTGCTCTCTCCAATAATTCGCTTTCACCGAGGCAATAGCCGAGATCGTGGTCACGGTGAACGAATAAAACCGTGCCAAACGTCTCTCGTCAGGCCGTGCTCTCTCCAATAATTCGCTTTCACCGAGGCAATAGCCGAGATCGTGGTCACGGTGAACGAATAAAACCGCGCCAAACGTCTCTCGTCAGGCCGTGCTCTCTCCAATAATTCGCTTTCACCGAGGCAATAGCCGAGATCGTGGTCACGGTGAACGAATAAAACCGCGCCGAACGTCTCTCGTCAGGCCGTGCTCTCTCCAATAATTCGCTTTCACCGAGGCAATAGCCGAGATCGTGGTCACGGTGAACGAATAAAACCGCGCCAAACGTCTCTCGTCAGGCCGTGCTCTCTCCAATAATTCGCTTTCACCGAGGCAATAGCCGAGATCGTGGTCACGGTGAACGAATAAAACCGCGCCGAACGTCTCTCGTCAGGCCGTGCTCTCTCCAATAATTCGCTTTCACCGAGGCAATAGCCGAGATCGTGGTCACGGTGAACGAATAAAACCGCGCCGAACGTCTCTCGTCAGGCCGTGCTCTCTCCAATAATTCGCTTTCACCGAGGCAATAGCCGAGATCGTGGTCACGGTGAACGAATAAAACCGCGCCGAACGTCTCTCGTCAGGCCGTGCTCTCTCCAATAATTCGCCTTCACCGAGGCAATAGCCGAGATCGTGGTCACGGTGAACGAATAAAACCGCGCCGAACGTCTCTCGTCAGGCCGTGCTCTCTCCAATAATTCGCTTTCACCGAGGCAATAGCCGAGATCGTGGTCACGGTGAACGAATAAAACCGCCCCGAACGTCTCTCGTCAGGCCGTGCTCTCTCCAATAATTCGCTTTCACCGAGGCAATAGCCGAGATCGTGGTCACGGTGAACGAATAAAACCGCGCCGAACGTCTCTCGTCAGGCCGTGCTCTCTCCAATAATTCGCTTTCACCGAGGCAATAGCCGAGATCGTGGTCACGGTGAACGAATAAAACCGCGCCGAACGTCTCTCGTCAGGCCGTGCTCTCTCCAATAATTCGCTTTCACCGAGGCAATAGCCGAGATCGTGGTCACGGTGAACGAGTAAAACCGCGCCGAACGTCTCTCGTCAGGCCGTGCTCTCTCCAATAATTCGCTTTCACCGAGGCAATGGCCGAGATCGTGGTCACGGTGAACGAATAAAACCGCGCCGAACGTCTCTCGTCAGGCCGTGCTCTCTCCAATAATTCGCTTTCACCGAGGCAATAGCCGAGATCGTGGTCACGGTGAACGAATAAAACCGCGCCGAACGTCTCTCGTCAGGCCGTGCTCTCTCCAATAATTCGCTTTCACCGAGGCAATAGCCGAGATCGTGGTCACGGTGAACGAATAAAACCGCGCCGAACGTCTCTCGTCAGGCCGTGCTCTCTCCAATAATTCGCTTTCACCGAGGCAATAGCCGAGATCGTGGTCACGGTGAACGAATAAAACCGCGCCGAACGTCTCTCTTCAGGCCGTGCTCTCTCCAATAATTCGCTTTCACCGAGGCAATAGCCGAGATCGTGGTCACGGTGAACGAATAAAACCGCGCCGAACGTCTCTCGTCAGGCCGTGCTCTCTCCAATAATTCGCTTTCACCGAGGCAATAGCCGAGATCGTGGTCACGGTGAACGAATAAAACCGCGCCGAACGTCTCTCGTCAGGCCGTGCTCTCTCCAATAATTCGCTTTCACCGAGGCAATAGCCGAGATCGTGGTCACGGTGAACGAATAAAACCGCGAAAAACGTCTCTCGTCAGGCCGTGCTCTCTCCAATAATTCGCTTTCACCGAGGCAATAGCCGAGATCGTGGTCACGGTGAACGAATAAAACCGCGCCGAACGTCTCTCGTCAGGCCGTGCTCTCTCCAATAATTCGCTTTCACCGAGGCAATAGCCGAGATCGTGGTCACGGTGAACGAATAAAACCGCGCCAAACGTCTCTCGTCAGGCCGTGCTCTCTCCAATAATTCGCTTTCACCGAGGCAATAGCCGAGATCGTGGTCACGGTGAACGAATAAAACCGCGCCGAACGTCTCTCGTCAGGCCGTGCTCTCTCCAATAATTCGCTTTCACCGAGGCAATAGCCGAGATCGTGGTCACGGTGAACGAATAAAACCGCGCCAAACGTCTCTCGTCAGGCCGTGCTCTCTCCAATAATTCGCTTTCACCGAGGCAATAGCCGAGATCGTGGTCACGGTGAACGAATAAAACCGCGCCAAACGTCTCTCGTCAGGCCCTGCTCTCTCCAATAATTCGCTTTCACCCAGGCAATAGCCGAGATCGTGGTCACGGTGAACGAATAAAACCGCGCCGAACGTCTCTCGTCAGGCCGTGCTCTCTCCAATAATTCGCTTTCACCGAGGCAATAGCCGAGATCGTGGTCACGGTGAACGAATAAAACCGCGCCAAACGTCTCTCGTCAGGCCGTGCTCTCTCCAATAATTCGCTTTCACCGAGGCAATAGCCGAGATCGTGGTCACGGTGAACGAATAAAACCGCGCCGAACGTCTCTCGTCAGGCCGTGCTCTCTCCAATAATTCGCGTTCACCGAGGCAATAGCCGAGATCGTGGTCACGGTGAACGAATAAAACCGCGCCGAACGTCTCTCGTCAGGCCCTGCTCTCTCCAATAATTCGCTTTCACCGAGGCAATAGCCGAGATCGTGGTGACGGTGAACGAATAAAACCGCGCCGAACGTCTCTCGTCAGGCCGTGCTCTCTCCAATAATTCGCTTTCACCGAGGCAATAGCCGAGATCGTGGTCACGGTGAACGAATAAAACCGCGCCGAACGTCTCTCGTCAGGCCGTGCTCTCTCCAATAATTCGCTTTCACCGAGGCAATAGCCGAGATCTTGGTCACGGTGAACGAATAAAACCGCGCCGAACGTCTCTCGTCAGGCCGTGCTCTCTCCAATAATTCGCTTTCACCGAGGCAATAGCCGAGATCGTGGTCACGGTGAACGAATAAAACCGCGCCGAACGTCTCTCGTCAGGCCGTGCTCTCTCCAATAATTCGCTTTCACCGAGGGAATAGCCGAGATCGTGGTCACGGTGAACGAATAAAACCGCGCCGAACGTCTCTCGTCAGGCCGTGCTCTCTCCAATAATTCGCTTTCACCGAGGCAATAGCCGAGATCGTGGTCACGGTGAACAAATAAAACCGCGCCGAACGTCTCTCGTCAGGCCGTGCTCTCTCCAATAATTCGCTTTCACCGAGGCAATAGCCGAGATCGTGGTCACGGTGAACGAATAAAACCGCGCCGAACGTCTCTCGTCAGGCCGTGCTCTCTCCAATAATTCGCTTTCACCGAGGCAATAGCCGAGATCGTGGTCACGGTGAACGAATAAAACCGCGCCGAACGTCTCTCGTCAGGCCGTGCTCTCTCCAATAATTCGCTTTCACCGAGGCAATAGCCGAGATCGTGGTCACGGTGAACGAATAAAACCGCGCCGAACGTCTCTCGTCAGGCCGTGCTCTCTCCAATAATTCGCTTTCACCGAGGCAATAGCCGAGATCGTGGTCACGGTGAACGAATAAAACCGCGCCGAACGTCTCTCGTCAGGCCGTGCTCTCTCCAATAATTCGCTTTCACCGAGGCAATAGCCGAGATCGTGGTCACGGTGAACGAATAAAACCGCGCCGAACGTCTCTCGTCAGGCCGTGCTCTCTCCAATAATTCGCTTTCACCGAGGCAATAGCAGAGATCGTGGTCACGGTGAACGAATAAAACCGCGCCGAACGTCTCTCGTCAGGCCGTGCTCTCTCCAATAATTCGCTTTCACCGAGGCAATAGCCGAGATCGTGGTCACGGTGAACGAATAAAACCGCGCCGAACGTCTCTCGTCAGGCCGTGCTCTCTCCAATATTTCGCTTTCACCGAGGCAATAGCCGAGATCGTGGTCACGGTGAACGAATAAAACCGCGCCGAACGTCTCTCGTCAGGCCGTGCTCTCTCCAATAATTCGCTTTCACCGAGGCAATAGCCGAGATCGTGGTCACGGTGAACGAATAAAACCACGCCGAACGTCTCTCGTCAGGCCGTGCTCTCTCCAATAATTCGCTTTCACCGAGGCAATAGCCGAGATCGTGGTCACGGTGAACGAATAAAACCGCGCCGAACGTCTCTCGTCAGGCCGTGCTCTCTCCAATAATTCGCTTTCACCGAGGCAATAGCCGAGATCGTGGTCACGGTGAACGAATAAAACTGCGCCGAACGTCTCTCGTCAGGCCGTGCTCTCTCCAATAATTCGCATTCACCGAGGCAATAGCCGAGATCGTGGTCACGGTGAACGAATAAAACCGCGCCGAACGTCTCTCGTCAGGCCGTCCTCTCTCCAATAATTCGCTTTCACCGAGGCAATAGCCGAGATCGTGGTCACGGTGAACGAATAAAACCGCGCCGAACGTCTCTCGTCAGGCCGTGCTCTCTCCAATAATTCGCTTTCACCGAGGCAATAGCCGAGATCGTGGTCACGGTGAACGAATAAAACCGCGCCGAACGTCTCTCGTCAGGCCGTGCTCTCTCCAATAATTCGCTTTCACCGAGGCAATAGCCGAGATCGTGGTCACGGTGAACGAATAACACCGCGCCGAACGTCTCTCGTCAGGCCGTGCTCTCCAATAATTCGCTTTCACCGAGGCAATAGCCGAGATCGTGGTCACGGTGAACGAATAAAACCGCGCCGAACGTCTCTCGTCAGGCCGTGCTCTCTCCAATAATTCGCTTTCACCGAGGCAATAGCCGAGATCGTGGTCACGGTGAACGAATAAAACCGCGCCGAACGTCTCTCGTCAGGCCGTGCTCTCTCCAATAATTCGCTTTCACCGAGGCAATAGCCGAGATCGTGGTCACGGTGAACGAATAAAACCGCGCCAAACGTCTCTCGTCAGGCCGTGCTCTCTCCAATAATTCGCTTTCACCGAGGCAATAGCCGAGATCGTGGTCACGGTGAACGAATAAAACCGCGCCGAACGTCTCTCGTCAGGCCGTGCTCTTTCCAATAATTCGCTTTCACCGAGGCAATAGCCGAGATCGTGGTCACGGTGAACGAATAAAACCGCGCCGAACGTCTCTCGTCAGGCCGTGCTCTCTCCAATAATTCGCTTTCACCGAGGCAATAGCCGAGATCGTGGTCACGGTGAACGAATAAAACCGCGCCGAACGTCTCTCGTCAGGCCGTGCTCTCTCCAATAATTCACTTTCACCGAGGCAATAGCCGAGATCGTGGTCACGGTGAACGAATAAAACCGCGCCGAACGTCTCTCGTCAGGCCGTGCTCTCTCCAATAATTCGCTTTCACCGAGGCAATAGCCGAGATCGTGGTCACGGTGAACGAATAAAACCGCGCCAAACGTCTCTCGTCAGGCCGTGCTCTCTCCAATAATTCGCTTTCACCGAGGCAATAGCCGAGATCGTGGTCACGGTGAACGAATAAAACCGCGCCGAACGTCTCTCGTCAGGCCGTGCTCTCTCCAATAATTCGCTTTCACCGAGGCAATAGCCGAGATCGTGGTCATGGTGAACGAATAAAACCGCGCCGAACGTCTCTCGTCAGGCCGTGCTCTCTCCAATAATTCGCTTTCACCGAGGCAATAGCCGAGATCGTGGTCACGGTGAACGAATAAAACCGCGCCGAACGTCTCTCGTCAGGCCGTGCTCTCTCCAATAATTCGCTTTCACCGAGGCAAAAGCCGAGATCGTGGTCACGGTGAACGAATAAAACCGCGCCAAACGTCTCTCGTCAGGCCGTGCTCTCTCCAATAATTCGCTTTCACCGAGGCAATAGCCGAGATCGTGGTCACGGTGAACGAATAAAACCGCGCCAAACGTCTCTCGTCAGGCCGTGCTCTCTCCAATAATTCGCTTTCACCGAGGCAATAGCCGAGATCGTGGTCACGGTGAACGAATAAAACCGCGCCAAACGTCTCTCGTCAGGCCGTGCTCTCTCCAATAATTCGCTTTCACCGAGGCAATAGCCGAGATCGTGGTCACGGTGAACGAATAAAACCGCGCCGAACGTCTCTCGTCAGGCCGTGCTCTCTCCAATAATTCGCTTTCACCGAGGCAATAGCCGAGATCGTGGTCACGGTGAACGAATAAAACCGCGCCGAACGTCTCTCGTCAGGCCGTGCTCTCTCCAATAATTCGCTTTCACCGAGGCAATAGCCGAGATCGTGGTCACGGTGAACGAATAAAACCGCGCCGAACGTCTCTCGTCAGGCCGTGCTCTCTCCAATAATTCGCTTTCACCGAGTCAATAGCCGAGATCGTGGTCACGGTGAACGAATAAAACCGCGCCGAACGTCTCTCTTCAGGCCGTGCTCTCTCCAATAATTCGCTTTCACCGAGGCAATAGCCGAGATCGTGGTCACGGTGAACGAATAAAACCGCGCCAAACGTCTCTCGTCAGGCCGTGCTCTCTCCAATAATTCGCTTTCACCGAGGCAATAGCCGAGATCGTGGTCACGGTGAACGAATAAAACCGCGCAGAACGTCTCTCGTCAGGCCGTGCTCTCTCCAATAATTCGCTTTCACCGAGGCAATAGCCGAGATCGTGGTCACGGTGAACGAATAAAACCGCGCCGAACGTCTCTCGTCAGGCCGTGCTCTCTCCAATAATTCGCTTTCACCGAGGCAATAGCCGAGATCGTGGTCACGGTGAACGAATAAAACCGCGCCGAACGTCTCTCGTCAGGCCGTGCTCTCTCCAATAATTCGCTTTCACCGAGGCAATAGCCGAGATCGTGGTCACGGTGAACGAATAAAACCGCGCCGAACGTCTCTCGTCAGGCCGTGCTCTCTCCAATAATTCGCTTTCACTGAGGCAATAGCCGAGATCGTGGTCACGGTGAACGAATAAAACCGCGCCAAACGTCTCTCGTCAGGCCGTGCTCTCTCCAATAATTCGCTTTCACCGAGGCAATAGCCGAGATCGGGGTCACGGTGAACGAATAAAACCGCGCCGAACGTCTCTCGTCAGGCCGTGCTCTCTCCAATAATTCGCTTTCACCGAGGCAATAGCCGAGATCGTGGTCACGGTGAACGAATAAAACCGCGCCGAACGTCTCTCGTCAGGCCGTGCTCTCTCCAATAATTCGCTTTCACCGAGGCAATAGCCGAGATCGTGGTCACGGTGAACGAATAAAACCGCGCCGAACGTCTCTCGTCAGGCCGTGCTCTCTCCAATAATTCGCTTTCACCGAGGCAATAGCCGAGATCGTGGTCACGGTGAACGAATAAAACCGCGCCGAACGTCTCTCGTCAGGCCGTGCTCTCTCCAATATTTCGCTTTCACCGAGGCAATAGCCGAGATCGTGGTCACGGTGAACGAATAAAACCGCGCCGAACGTCTCTCCTCAGGCCGTGCTCTCTCCAATAATTCGCTTTCACCGAGGCAATAGCCGAGATCATGGTCACGGTGAACGAATAAAACCGCGCCGAACGTCTCTCGTCAGGCCGTGCTCTCTCCAATAATTCGCTTTCACCGAGGCAATAGCCGAGATCGTGGTCACGGTGAACGAATAAAACCGCGCCGAACGTCTCTCGTCAGGCCGTGCTCTCTCCAATAATTCGCTTTCACCGAGGCAATAGCCGAGATCGTGGTCACGGTGAACGAATAAAACCGCGCCAAACGTCTCTCGTCAGGCCGTGCTCTCTCCAATAATTCGCTTTCACCGAGGCAATAGCCGAGATCGTGGTCACGGTGAACGAATAAAACCGCGCCGAACGTCTCTCGTCAGGCCGTGCTCTCTCCAATAATTCGCTTTCACCGAGGCAATAGCCGAGATCGTGGTCACGGTGAACGAATAAAACCGCGCCAAACGTCTCTCGTCAGGCCGTGCTCTCTCCAATAATTCGCTTTCACCGAGGCAATAGCCGAGATCGTGGTCACGGTGAACGAATAAAACCGCGCCGAACGTCTCTCATCAGGCCGTGCTCTCTCCAATAATTCGCTTTCACCGAGGCAATAGCCGAGATCGTGGTCACGGTGAACGAATAAAACCGCGCCAAACGTCTCTCGTCAGGCCGTGCTCTCTCCAATAATTCGCTTTCACCGAGGCAATAGCCGAGATCGTGGTCACGGTGAACGAATAAAACCGCGCCAAACGTCTCTCGTCAGGCCGTGCTCTCTCCAATAATTCGCTTTCACCGAGGCAATAGCCGAGATCGTGGTCACGGTGAACGAATAAAACCGCGCCAAACGTCTCTCGTCAGGCCGTGCTCTCTCCAATAATTCGCTTTCACCGAGGCAATAGCCGAGATCGTGGTCACGGTGAACGAATAAAACCGCGCCGAACGTCTCTCGTCAGGCCGTGCTCTCTCCAATAATTCGCGTTCACCGAGGCAATAGCCGAGATCGTGGTCACGGTGAACGAATAAAACTGCGCCGAACGTCTCTCGTCAGGCCGTGCTCTCTCCAATAATTCGCTTTCACCGAGGCAATAGCCGAGATCGTGGTCACGGTGAACGAATAAAACCGCGCCGAACGTCTCTCGTCAGGCCGTGCTCTCTCCAATAATTCGCTTTCACCGAGGCAATAGCCGAGATCGTGGTCACGGTGAACGAATAAAACCGCGCCGAACGTCTCTCGTCAGGCCGTGCTCTCTCCAATAATTCGCTTTCACCGAGGCAATAGCCGAGATCTTGGTCACGGTGAACGAATAAAACCGCGCCGAACGTCTCTCGTCAGGCCGTGCTCTCTCCAATAATTCGCTTTCACCGAGGCAATAGCCGAGATCGTGGTCACGGTGAACGAATAAAACCGCGCCGAACGTCTCTCGTCAGGCCGTGCTCTCTCCAATAATGCGCTTTCACCGAGGGAATAGCCGAGATCGTGGTCACGGTGAACGAATAAAACCGCGCCGAACGTCTCTCGTCAGGCCGTGCTCTCTCCAATAATTCGCTTTCACCGAGGCAATAGCCGAGATCGTGGTCACGGTGAACAAATAAAACCGCGCCGAACGTCTCTCGTCAGGCCGTGCTCTCTCCAATAATTCGCTTTCACCGAGGCAATAGCCGAGATCGTGGTCACGGTGAACGAATAAAACCGCGCCGAACGTCTCTCGTCAGGCCGTGCTCTCTCCAATAATTCGCTTTCACCGAGGCAATAGCCGAGATCGTGGTCACGGTGAACAAATAAAACCGCGCCGAACGTCTCTCGTCAGGCCGTGCTCTCTCCAATAATTCGCTTTCACCGAGGCAATAGCCGAGATCGTGGTCACGGTGAACGAATAAAACCGCGCCGAACGTCTCTCGTCAGGCCGTGCTCTCTCCAATAATTCGCTTTCACCGAGGCAATAGCCGAGATCGTGGTCACGGTGAACGAATAAAACCGCGCCGAACGTCTCTCGTCAGGCCGTGCTCTCTCCAATAATTCGCTTTCACCGAGGCAATAGCCGAGATCGTGGTCACGGTGAACGAATAAAACCGCGCCGAACGTCTCTCGTCAGGCCGTGCTCTCTCCAATAATTCGCTTTCACCGAGGCAATAGCAGAGATCGTGGTCACGGTGAACGAATAAAACCACGCCGAACGTCTCTCGTCAGGCCGTGCTCTCTCCAATAATTCGCTTTCACCGAGGCAATAGCCGAGATCGTGGTCACGGTGAACGAATAAAACCGCGCCGAACGTCTCTGGTCAGGCCGTGCTCTCTCCAATAATTCGCTTTCACCGAGGCAATAGCCGAGATCGTGGTCACGGTGAACGAATAAAACCGCGCCGAACGTCTCTCGTCAGGCCGTGCTCTCTCCAATAATTCGCTTTCACCGAGGCAATAGCCGAGATCGTGGTCACGGTGAACGAATAAAACCGCGCCGAACGTCTCTCGTCAGGCCGTGCTCTCTCCAATAATTCGCTTTCACCGAGGCAATAGCCGAGATCGTGATCACGGTGAACGAATAAAACCGCGCCGAACGTCTCTCGTCAGGCCGTGCTCTCTCCAATAATTCGCTTTCACCGAGGCAATAGCCGAGATCGTGGTCACGGTGAACGAATAAAACTGCGCCGAACGTCTCTCGTCAGGCCGTGCTCTCTCCAATAATTCGCATTCACCGAGGCAATAGCCGAGATCGTGGTCACGGTGAACGAATAAAACCGCGCCGAACGTCTCTCGTCAGGCCGTGCTCTCTCCAATAATTCGCTTTCACCGAGGCAATAGCCGAGATCGTCGTCACGGTGAACGAATAAAACCGCGCCGAACGTCTCTCGTCAGGCCGTGCTCTCTCCAATAATTCGCTTTCACCGAGGCAATAGCCGAGATCGTGGTCACGGTGAACGAATAAAACCGCGCCGAACGTCTCTCGTCAGGCCGTGCTCTCTCCAATAATTCGCTTTCACCGAGGCAATAGCCGAGATCGTGGTCACGGTGAACGAATAAAACCGCGCCGAACGTCTCTCGTCAGGCCGTGCTCTCTCCAATAATTCGCTTTCACCGAGGCAATAGCCGAGATCGTGGTCACGGTGAACGAATAAAACCGCGCCGAACGTCTCTCGTCAGGCCGTGCTCTCTCCAATAATTCGCTTTCACCGAGGCAATAGCCGAGATCGTGGTCACGGTGAACGAATAAAACCGCGCCGAACGTCTCTCGTCAGGCCGTGCTCTCTCCAATAATTCGCTTTCACCGAGGCAATAGCCGAGATCGTGGTCACGGTGAACGAATAAAACCGCGCCAAACGTCTCTCGTCAGGCCGTGCTCTCTCCAATAATTCGCTTTCACCGAGGCAATAGCCGAGATCGTGGTCACGGTGAACGAATAAAAACCGCGCCGAACGTCTCTCGTCAGGCCGTGCTCTCTCCAATAATTCGCTTTCACTGAGGCAATAGCCGAGATCGTGGTCACGGTGAACGAATAAAACCGCGCCAAACGTCTCTCGTCAGGCCGTGCTCTCTCCAATAATTCGCTTTCACCGAGGCAATAGCCGAGATCGTGGTCACGGTGAACGAATAAAACCGCGCCGAACGTCTCTCGTCAGGCCGTGCTCTCTCCAATAATTCGCTTTCACCGAGGCAATAGCCGAGATCGTGGTCACGGTGAACGAATAAAACCGCGCCGAACGTCTCTCGTCAGGCCGTGCTCTCTCCAATAATTCGCTTTCACCGAGGCAATAGCCGAGATCGTGGTCACGGTGAACGAATAAAAACCGCGCCAAACGTCTCTCGTCAGGCCGTGCTCTCTCCAATAATTCGCTTTCACCGAGGCAATAGCCGAGATCGTGGTCACGGTTGAACGAATAAAACCGCGCCGAACGTCTCTCGTCAGGCCGTGCTCTCTCCAATAATTCGCTTTCACCGAGGCAATAGCCGAGATCGTGGTCACGGTGAACGAATAAAACCGCGCCGAACGTCTCTCGTCAGGCCGTGCTCTCTCCAATAATTCGCTTTCTCCGAGGCAATAGCCGAGATCGTGGTCACGGTGAACGAATAAAACCGCGCCGAACGTCTCTCGTCAGGCCGTGCTCTCTCCAATAATTCGCTTTCACCGAGGCAATAGCCGAGATCGTGGTCACGGTGAACGAATAAAACCGCGCCGAACGTCTCTCGTCAGACCGTGCTCTCTCCAATAATTCGCTTTCACCGAGGCAATAGCCGAGATCGTGGTCACGGTGAACGAATAAAACCGCGCCAAACGTCTCTCGTCAGGCCGTGCTCTCTCCAATAATTCGCTTTCACCGAGGCAATAGCCGAGATCGTGGTCACGGTGAACGAATAAAACCGCGCCAAACGTCTCACGTCAGGCCGTGCTCTCTCCAATAATTCGCTTTCACCGAGGCAATAGCCGAGATCGTGGTCACGGTGAACGAATAAAACCGCGCCGAACGTCTCTCGTCAGGCCGTGCTCTCTCCAATAATTCGCTTTCACCGAGGCAATAGCCGAGATCGTGGTCACGGTGAACGAATAAAACCGCGCCGAACGTCTCTCGTAAGGCCGTGCTCTCTCCAATAATTCGCTTTCACCGAGGCAATAGCCGAGATCGTGGTCACGGTGAACGAATAAAACCGCGCCAAACGTCTCTCGTCAGGCCGTGCTCTCTCCAATAATTCCCTTTCACCGAGACAATAGCCGAGATCGTGGTCACGGTGAACGAATAAAACCGCGCCGAACGTCTCTCGTCAGGCCGTGCTCTCTCCAATAATTCGCTTTCACCGAGGCAATAGCCGAGATCGTAGTCACGGTGAACGAATAAAACCGCGCCGAACGTCTCTCGTCAGGCCGTGCTCTCTCCAATAATTCGCTTTCACCGAGGCAATAGCCGAGATCGTGGTCACGGTGAACGAATAAAACCGCGCCGAACGTCTCTCGTCAGGCCGTGCTCCCTCCAATAATTCGCTTTCACCGAGGCAATAGCCGAGATCGTGGTCACGGTGAACGAATAAAACCGCGCCGAACGTCTCTCGTCAGGCCGTGCTCTCTCCAATAATTCGCTTTCACCGAGGCAATAGCCGAGATCGTGGTCACGGTGAACGAATAAAACCGCGCCAAACGTCTCTCGTCAGGCCGTGCTCTCTCCAATAATTCGCTTTCACCGAGGCAATAGCCGAGATCGTGGTCACGGTGAACGAATAAAACCGCGCCGAACGTCTCTCGTCAGGCCGTGCTCTCTCCAATAATTCGCTTTCACCGAGGCAATAGCCGAGATCGTGGTCACGGTGAACGAATAAAACCACGCCGAACGTCTCTCGTCAGGCCGTGCTCTCTCCAATAATTCGCTTTCACCGAGGCAATAGCCGAGATCGTGGTCACGGTGAACGAATAAAACCGCGCCGAACGTCTCTCGTCAGGCCGTGCTCTCTCCAATAATTCGCTTTCACCGAGGCAATAGCCGAGATCGTGGTCACGGTGAACGAATAAAACCGCGCCGAACGTCTCTCGTCAGGCCGTGCTCTCTCCAATAATTCGCTTTCACCGAGGCAATAGCCGAGATCGTGGTCACGGTGAACGAATAAAACCGCGCCGAACGTCTCTCGTCAGGCCGTGCTCTCTCCAATAATTCGCTTTCACCGAGGCAATAGCCGAGATCGTGGTCACGGTGAACGAATAAAACCGCGCCGAACGTCTCTCGTCAGGCCGTGCTCTCTCCAATAATTCGCTTTCACCGAGGCAATAGCCGAGATCGTGGTCACGGTGAACGAATAAAACCGCGCTGAACGTCTCTCGTCAGGCCGTGCTCTCTCCAATAATTCGCTTTCACCGAGGCAATAGCCGAGATCGTGGTCACGGTGAACGAATAAAACCGCGCCGAACGTCTCTCGTCAGGCCGTGCTCTCTCCAATAATTCGCTTTCACCGAGGCAATAGCCGAGATCGTGGTCACGGTGAACGAATAAAACCGCGCCGAACGTCTCTCGTCAGGCCGTGCTCTCTCCAATAATTCGCTTTCACCGAGGCAATAGCCGAGAATCGTGGTCACGGTGAACGAATAAAACCGCGCCGAACGTCTCTCGTCAGGCCGTGCTCTCTCCAATAATTCGGTTTCACCGAGGCAATAGCCGAGATCGTGGTCACGGTGAACGAATAAAACCGCGCCGAACGTCTCTCGTCAGGCCGTGCTCTCTCCAATAATTCGCTTTCACCGAGGCAATTGCCGAGATCGTGGTCACGGTGAACGAATAAAACCGCGCCGAACGTCTCTCGTCAGGCCGTGCTCTCTCCAATAATTCGCTTTCACCGAGGCAATAGCCGAGATCGTGGTCACGGTGAACGAATAAAACCGCGCCGAACGTCTCTCGTCAGGCCGTGCTCTCTCCAATAATTCGCTTTCACCGAGGCAATAGCCGAGATCGTGGTCACGGTGAACGAATAAAACCGCGCCGAACGTCTCTCGTCAGGCCGTGCTCTCTCCTATAATTCGCTTTCACCGAGGCAATAGCCGAGATCGTGGTCACGGTGAACGAATAAAACCGCGCCGAACGTCTCTCGTCAGGCCGTGCTCTCTCCAATATTTCGCTTTCACCGAGGCAATAGCCGAGATCGTGGTCACGGTGAACGAATAAAACCGCGCCGAACGTCTCTCGTCAGGCCGTGCTCTCTCCAATAATTCGCTTTCACCGAGGCAATAGCCGAGATCATGGTCACGGTGAACGAATAAAACCGCGCCGAACGTCTCTCGTCAGGCCGTGCTCTCTCCAATAATTCGCTTTCACCGAGGCAATAGCCGAGATCGTGGTCACGGTGAACGAATAAAACCGCGCCAAACGTCTCTCGTCAGGCCGTGCTCTCTCCAATAATTCGCTTTCACCGAGGCAATAGACGCCGTCGTGGTCACGGTGAACGAATAAAACCGCGCCAAACGTCTCTCGTCAGGCCGTGCTCTCTCCAATAATTCGCTTTCACCGAGGCAATAGCCGAGATCGTGGTCACGGTGAACGAATAAAACCGCGCCGAACGTCTCTCGTCAGGCCGTGCTCTCTCCAATAATTCGCTTTCACCGAGGCAATAGCCGAGATCGTGGTCACGGTGAACGAATAAAACCGCGCCAAACGTCTCTCGTCAGGCCGTGCTCTCTCCAATAATTCGCTTTCACCGAGGCAATAGCCGAGATCGTGGTCACAGTGAACGAATAAAACCGCGCCAAACGTCTCTCGTCAGGCCGTGCTCTCTCCAATAATTTGCTTTCACCGAGGCAATAGCCGAGATCGTGGTCACGGTGAACGAATAAAACCGCGCCGAACGTCTCTCGTCAGGCCATGCTCTCTTCAATAATTCGCTTTCACCGAGGCAATAGCCGAGATCGTGGTCACGGTGAACGAATAAAACCGCGCCGAACGTCTCTCGTCAGGCCGTGCTCTCTCCAATAATTCGCTTTCACCGAGGCAACAGCCGAGATCATGGTCACGGTGAACGAATAAAACCGTGCCGAACGTCTCTCGTCAGGCCGCGCTCTCTCCAATAATTCGCTTTCACCGAGGCAATAGCCGAGATCGTGGTCACGGTGAACGAATAAAACCGCGCCAAACGTCTCTCGTCAGGCCGTGCTCTCTCCAATAATTCGCTTTCACCGAGGCAATAGCCGAGATCGTGGTCACGGTGAACGAATAAATCCGCGCCGAACGTCTCTCGTCAGGCCGTGCTCTCTCCAATAATTCGCTTTCACCGAGGCAATAGCCGAAATCGTGGTCACGGTGAACGAATAAAACCGCGCCAAACGTCTCTCGTCAGGCCGTGCTCTCTCCAATAATTCGCTTTCACCGAGGCAATAGCCGAGATCGTGGTCACGGTGAACGAATAAAACCGCGCCAAACGTCTCTCGTCAGGCCGTGCTCTCTCCAATAATTCGCTTTCACCGAGGCAATAGCCGAGATCGTGGTCACGGTGAACGAATAAAACCGCGCCGAACGTCTCTCGTCAGGCCGTGCTCTCTCCAATAATTCGCTTTCACCGAGGCAATAGCCGAGATCGTGGTCACGGTGAACGAATAAAAGCGCGCCGAACGTCTCTCGTCAGGCCGTGATCTCTCCAATAATTCGCTTTCACCGAGGCAATAGCCGAGATCGTGGTCACGGTGAACGAATAAAACCGCGCCGAACGTCTCTCGTCAGGCCGTGCTCTCTTCAATAATTCGCTTTCACCGAGGCAATAGCCGAGATCGTGGTCACGGTGAACGAATAAAACCGCGCCGAACGTCTCTCGTCAGGCCGTGCTCTCTCCAATAATTCGCTTTCACCGAGGCAATAGCCGAGATCGTGGTCACGGTGAACGAATAAAACCGCGCCAAACGTCTCTCGTCAGGCCGTGCTCTCTCCAATAATTCGCTTTCACCGAGGCAATAGCCGAGATCGTGGTCACGGTGAACGAATAAAACCGCGCCAAACGTCTCTCGTCAGGCCGTGCTCTCTCCAATAATTCGCTTTCACCGAGGCAATAGCCGAGATCGTGGTCACGGTGAACGAATAAAACCGCGCCAAACGTCTCTCGTCAGGCCGTGCTCTCTCCAATAATTCGCTTTCACCGAGGCAATAGCCGAGATCGTGGTCACGGTGAACGAATAAAACCGCGCCAAACGTCTCTCGTCAGGCCGTGCTCTCTCCAATAATTTGCTTTCACCGAGGCAATAGCCGAGATCGTGGTCACGGTGAACGAATAAAACCGCGCCGAACGTCTCTCGTCAGGCCATGCTCTCTTCAATAATTCGCTTTCACCGAGGCAATAGCCGAGATCGTGGTCACGGTGAACGAATAAAACCGCGCCGAACGTCTCTCGTCAGGCCGTGCTCTCTCCAATAATTCGCTTTCACCGAGGCAACAGCCGAGATCATGGTCACGGTGAACGAATAAAACCGCGCCGAACGTCTCTCGTCATGCCGCGCTCTCTCCAATAATTCGCTTTCACCGAGGCAATAGCCGAGATCGTGGTCACGGTGAACGAATAAAACCGCGCCAAACGTCTCTCGTCAGGCCGTGCTCTCTCCAATAATTCGCTTTCACCGAGGCAATAGCCGAGATCGTGGTCACGGTGAACGAATAAATCCGCGCCGAACGTCTCTCGTCAGGCCGTGCTCTCTCCAATAATTCGCTTTCACCGAGGCAATAGCCGAGATCGTGGTCACGGTGAACGAATAAAACCGCGCCAAACGTCTCTCGTCAGGCCGTGCTCTCTCCAATAATTCGCTTTCACCGAGGCAATAGCCGAGATCGTGGTCACGGTGAACGAATAAAACCGCGCCAAACGTCTCTCGTCAGGCCGTGCTCTCTCCAATAATTCGCTTTCACCGAGGCAATAGCCGAGATCGTGGTCACGGTGAACGAATAAAACCGCGCCGAACGTCTCTCGTCAGGCCGTGCTCTCTCCAATAATTCGCTTTCACCGAGGCAATAGCCGAGATCGTGGTCACGGTGAACGAATAAAACCGCGCCGAACGTCTCTCGTCAGGCCGTGATCTCTCCAATAATTCGCTTTCACCGAGGCAATAGCCGAGATCGTGGTCACGGTGAACGAATAAAACCGCGCCGAACGTCTCTCGTCAGGCCGTGCTCTCTCCAATAATTCGCTTTCACCGAGGCAATAGCCGAGATCGTGGTCACGGTGAACGAATAAAACCGCGCCGAACGTCTCTCGTCAGGCCGTGCTCTCTCCAATAATTCGCTTTCACCGAGGCAATAGCCGAGATCGTGGTCACGGTGAACGAATAAAACCGCGCCAAACGTCTCTCGTCAGGCCGTGCTCTCTCCAATAATTCGCTTTCACCGAGGCAATAGCCGAGATCGTGGTCACGGTGAACGAATAAAACCGCGCCAAACGTCTCTCGTCAGGCCGTGCTCTCTCCAATAATTCGCTTTCACCGAGGCAATAGCCGAGATCGTGGTCACGGTGAACGAATAAAACCGCGCCGAACGTCTCTCGTCAGGCCGTGCTCTCTTCAATAATTCGCTTTCACCGAGGCAATAGCCGAGATCGTGGTCACGGTGAACGAATAAAACCGCGCCGAACGTCTCTCGTCAGGCCGTGCTCTCTCCAATAATTCGCTTTCACCGAGGCAATAGCCGAGATCGTGGTCACGGTGAACGAATAAAACCGCGCCAAACGTCTCTCGTCAGGCCGTGCTCTCTCCAATAATTCGCTTTCACCGAGACAATAGCCGAGATCGTGGTCACGGTGAACGAATAAAACCGCGCCGAACGTCTCTCGTCAGGCCGTGCTCTCTCCAATAATTCGCTTTCACCGAGGCAATAGCCGAGATCGTGGTCACGGTGAACGAATAAAACCGCGCGGAACGTCTCTCGTCAGGCCGTGCTCTCTCCAATAATTCGCTTTCACCGAGGCAATAGCCGAGATCGTGGTCACGGTGAACGAATAAAACCGCGCCGAACGTCTCTCGTCAGGCCGTGCTCTCTCCAATAATTCGCTTTCACCGAGGCAATAGCCGAGATCGTGGTCACGGTGAACGAATAAAACCGCGCCGAACGTCTCTCGTCAGGCCGTGCTCTCTCCAATAATTCGCTTTCACCGAGGCAATAGCCGAGATCGTGGTCACGGTGAACGAATAAAACCGCGCCGAACGTCTCTCGTCAGGCCGTGCTCTCTCCAATAATTCGCTTTCACCGAGGCAATAGCCGAGATCGTGGTCACGGTGAACGAATAAAACCGCGCTGAACGTCTCTCGTCAGGCCGTGCTCTCTCCAATAATTCGCTTTCACCGAGGCAATAGCCGAGATCGTGGTCACGGTGAACGAATAAAACCGCGCCGAACGTCTCTCGTCAGGCCGTGCTCTCTCCAATAATTCGCTTTCACCGAGGCAATAGCCGAGATCGTGGTCACGGTGAACGAATAAAACCGCGCCGAACGTCTCTCGTCAGGCCGTGCTCTCTCCAATAATTCGCTTTCACCGAGGCAATAGCCGAGATCGTGGTCACGGTGAACGAATAAAACCGCGCCGAACGTCTCTCGTCAGGCCGTGCTCTCTCCAATAATTCGGTTTCACCGAGGCAATAGCCGAGATCGTGGTCACGGTGAACGAATAAAACCGCGCCGAACGTCTCTCGTCAGGCCGTGCTCTCTCCAATAATTCGCTTTCACCGAGGCAATTGCCGAGATTGTGGTCACGGTGAACGAATAAAACCGCGCCGAACGTCTCTCGTCAGGCCGTGCTCTCTCCAATAATTCGCTTTCACCGAGGCAATAGCCGAGATCGTGGTCACGGTGAACGAATAAAACCGCGCCGAACGTCTCTCGTCAGGCCGTGCTCTCTCCTATAATTCGCTTTCACCGAGGCAATAGCCGAGATCGTGGTCACGGTGAACGAATAAAACCGCGCCGAACGTCTCTCGTCAGGCCGTGCTCTCTCCTATAATTCGCTTTCACCGAGGCAATAGCCGAGATCGTGGTCACGGTGAACGAATAAAACCGCGCCGAACGTCTCTCGTCAGGCCGTGCTCTCTCCAATATTTCGCTTTCACCGAGGCAATAGCCGAGATCGTGGTCACAGTGAACGAATAAAACCGCGCCGAACGTCTCTCGTCAGGCCGTGCTCTCTCCAATAATTCGCTTTCACCGAGGCAATAGCCGAGATCATGGTCACGGTGAACGAATAAAACCGCGCCGAACGTCTCTCGTCAGGCCGTGCTCTCTCCAATAATTCGCTTTCACCGAGGCAATAGCCGAGATCGTGGTCACGGTGAACGAATAAAACCGCGCCAAACGTCTCTCGTCAGGCCGTGCTCTCTCCAATAATTCGCTTTCACCGAGGCAATAGACGCCGTCGTGGTCACGGTGAACGAATAAAACCGCGCCAAACGTCTCTCGTCAGGCCGTGCTCTCTCCAATAATTCGCTTTCATCGAGGCAATAGCCGAGATCGTGGTCACGGTGAACGAATAAAACCGCGCCGAACGTCTCTCGTCAGGCCGTGCTCTCTCCAATAATTCGCTTTCACCGAGGCAATAGCCGAGATCGTGGTCACGGTGAACAAATAAAACCGCGCCAAACGTCTCTCGTCAGGCCGTGCTCTCTCCAATAATTCGCTTTCACCGAGGCAATAGCCGAGATCGTGGTCACGGTGAACGAATAAAACCGCGCCAAACGTCTCTCGTCAGGCCGTGCTCTCTCCAATAATTCGCTTTCACCGAGGCAATAGCCGAGATCGTGGTCACGGTGAACGAATAAAACCGCGCCGAACGTCTCTCGTCAGGCCATGCTCTCTCCAATAATTCGCTTTCACCGAGGCAATAGCCGAGATCGTGGTCACGGTGAACGAATAAAACCGCGCCGAACGTCTCTCGTCAGGCCGTGCTCTCTCCAATAATTCGCTTTCACCGAGGCAACAGCCGAGATCGTGGTCACGGTGAACGAATAAAACCGCGCCGAACGTCTCTTGTCAGGCCGTGCTCTCTCCAATAATTCGCTTTCACCGAGGCAATAGCCGAGATCGTGGTCACGGTGAACGAATAAAACCGCGCCAAACGTCTCTCGTCAGGCCGTGCTCCCTCCAATAATTCGCTTTCACCGAGGCAATAGCCGAGATCGTGGTCACGGTGAACGAATAAAACCGCGCCGAACGTCTCTCGTCAGGCCGTGCTCTCTCCAATAATTCGCTTTCACCGAGGCAATAGCCGAGATCGTGGTCACGGTGAACGAATAAAACCGCGCCGAACGTCTCTCGTCAGGCCGTGCTCTCTCCAATAATTCGCTTTCACCGAGGCAATAGCCGAGATCGTGGTCACGGTGAACGAATAAAACCGCGCCAAACGTCTCTCGTCAGGCCGTGCTCTCTCCAATAATTCGCTTTCACCGAGGCAATAGCCGAGATCGTGGTCACGGTGAACGAATAAAACCGCGCCGAACGTCTCTCGTCAGGCCGTGCTCTCTCCAATAATTCGCTTTCACCGAGGCAATAGCCGAGATCGTGGTCACGGTGAACGAATAAAACCGCGCCGAACGTCTCTCGTCAGGCCGTGATCTCTCCAATAATTCGCTTTCACCGAGGCAATAGCCGAGATCGTGGTCACGGTGAACGAATAAAACCGCGCCGAACGTCTCTCGTCAGGCCGTGCTCTCTCCAATAATTCGCTTTCACCGAGGCAATAGCCGAGATCGTGGTCACGGTGAACGAATAAAACCGCGCCGAATGTCTCTCGTCAGGCCGTGCTCTCTCCAATAATTCGCTTTCACCGAGGCAATAGCCGAGATCGTGGTCACGGTGAACGAATAAAACCGCGCCAAACGTCTCTCGTCAGGCCGTGCTCTCTCCAATAATTCGCTTTCACCGAGACAATAGCCGAGATCGTGGTCACGGTGAACGAATAAAACCGCGCCGAACGTCTCTCGTCAGGCCGTGCTCTCTCCAATAATTCGCTTTTACCGAGGCAATAGCCGAGATCGTGGTCACGGTGAACGAATAAAACCGCGCCGAACGTCTCTCGTCAGGCCGTGCTCTCTCCAATAATTCGCTTTCACCGAGGCAATAGCCGAGATCGTGGTCACGGTGAACGAATAAAACCGCGCCGAACGTCTCTCGTCAGGCCGTGCTCTCTCCAATAATTCGCTTTCACCGAGGCAATAGCCGAGATCGTGGTCACGGTGAACGAATAAAACCGCGCCGAACGTCTCTCGTCAGGCCGTGCTCTCTCCAATAATTCGCTTTCACCGAGGCAATAGCCGAGATCGCGGTCACGGTGAACGAATAAAACCGCGCCGAACGTCTCTCGTCAGGCCGTGCTCTCTCCAATATTTCGCTTTCACCGAGGCAATAGCCGAGATCGTGGTCACGGTGAACGAATAAAACCGCGCCGAACGTCTCTCGTCAGGCCGTGCTCTCTCCAATAATTCGCTTTCACCGAGGCAATAGCCGAGATCGTGGTCACGGTGAACGAATAAAACCGCGCCGAACGTCTCTCGTCAGGCCGTGCTCTCTCCAATAATTCACTTTCACCGAGGCAATAGCCGAGATCGTGGTCACGGTGAACGAATAAAACCGCGCCGAACGTCTCTCGTCAGGCCGTGCTCTCTCCAATAATTCGCTTTCACCGAGGCAATAGCCGAGATCGTGGTCACGGTGAACGAATAAAACCGCGCCGAACGTCTCTCGTCAGGCCGTGCTCTCTCCAATAATTCGCTTTCACCGAGGCAATAGCCGAGATCGTGGTCACGGTGAACGAATAAAACCGCGCCGAACGTCTCTCGTCAGGCCGTGCTCTCTCCAATAATTCGCTTTCACCGAGGCAATAGCCGAGATCGTGGTCACGGTGAACGAATAAAACCGCGCCGAACGTCTCTCGTCAGGCCGTGATCTCTCCAATAATTCGCTTTCACCGAGGCAATAGCCGAGATCGTGGTCACGGTGAACGAATAAAACCGCGCCGAACGTCTCTCGTCAGGCCGTGCTCTCTCCAATAATTCGCTTTCACCGAGGCAATAGCCGAGATCGTGGTCACGGTGAACGAATAAAACCGCGCCGAATGTCTCTCGTCAGGCCGTGCTCTCTCCAATAATTCGCTTTCACCGAGGCAATAGCCGAGATCGTGGTCACGGTGAACGAATAAAACCGCGCCAAACGTCTCTCGTCAGGCCGTGCTCTCTCCAATAATTCGCTTTCACCGAGACAATAGCCGAGATCGTGGTCACGGTGAACGAATAAAACCGCGCCGAACGTCTCTCGTCAGGCCGTGCTCTCTCCAATAATTCGCTTTCACCGAGGCAATAGCCGAGATCGTGGTCACGGTGAACGAATAAAACCGCGCCGAACGTCTCTCGTCAGGCCGTGCTCTCTCCAATAATTCGCTTTCACCGAGGCAATAGCCGAGATCGTGGTCACGGTGAACGAATAAAACCGCGCCGAACGTCTCTCGTCAGGCCGTGCTCTCTCCAATAATTCGCTTTCACCGAGGCAATAGCCGAGATCGTGGTCACGGTGAACAAATAAAACCGCGCCGAACGTCTCTCGTCAGGCCGTGCTCTCCAATAATTCGCTTTCACCGAGGCAATAGCCGAGATCGTGGTCACGGTGAACGAATAAAACCGCGCCAAACGTCTCTCGTCAGGCCGTGCTCTCTCCAATAATTCGCTTTCACCGAGGCAATAGCCGAGATCCTGGTCACGGTGAACGAATAAAACCGCGCCGAACGTCTCTCGTCAGGCCGTGCTCTCTCCAATAATTCGCTTTCACCGAGGCAATAGCCGAGATCGTGGTCACGGTGAACGAATAAAACCGCGCCGAACGTCTCTCGTCAGGCCGTGCTCTCTCCAATAATTCGCTTTCACCGAGGCAATAGCCGAGATCGCGGTCACGGTGAACGAATAAAACCGTGCCGAACGTCTCTCGTCAGGCCGTGCTCTCTCCAATAATTCGCTTTCACCGAGGCAATAGCCGAGATCGTGGTCACGGTGAACGAATAAAAACCGCGCCGAACGTCTCTCGTCAGGCCGTGCTCTCTCCAATAATTCGCTTTCACCGAGGCAATAGCCGAGATCGTGGTCACGGTGAACGAATAAAACCGCGCCGAACGTCTCTCGTCAGGCCGTGCTCTCTCCAATAATTCGCTTTCACCGAGGCAATAGCGGAGATCGTTGTCACGGTGAACGAATAAAACCGCGCCGAACGTCTCTCGTCAGGCCGTGCTCTCTCCAATAATTCGCTTTCACCGAGGCAATAGCCGAGATCGTGGTCACGGTGAACGAATAAAACCGCGCCGAACGTCTCTCGTCAGGCCGTGCTCTCTCCAATAATTCGCTTTCACCGAGGCAATAGCCGAGATCGTGGTCACGGTGAACGAATAAAACCGCGCCGAACGTCTCTCGTCAGGCCGTGCTCTCTCCAATAATTCGCTTTCACCGAGGCAATAGCCGAGATCGTGGTCACGGTGAACGAATAAAACCGCGCCGAACGTCTCTCGTCAGGCCGTGCTCTCTCCAATAATTCGCTTTCACCGAGGCAATAGCCGAGATCGTGGTCACGGTGAACGAATAAAACCGCGCCGAACGTCTCTCGTCAGGCCGTGCTCTCTCCAATAATTCGCTATCACCGAGGCAATAGCCGAGATCGTGGTCACGGTGAACGAATAAAACCGCGCCGAACGTCTCTCGTCAGGCCGTGCTCTCTCCAATAATTCGCTTTCACCGAGGCAATAGCCGAGATCGTGGTCTCGGTGAACGAATAAAACCGCGCCGAACGTCTCTCGTCAGGCCGTGCTCTCTCCAATAATTCGCTTTCACCGAGGCAATAGCCGAGATCGTGGTCACGGTGAACGAATAAAACCGCGCCGAACGTCTCTCGTCAGGCCGTGCTCTCTCCAATAATTCGCTTTCACCGAGGCAATAGCCGAGATCGTGGTCACGGTGAACGAATAAAACCGCGCCGAACGTCTCTCGTCAGGCCGTGCTCTCTCCAATAATTCGCTTTCACCGAGGCAATAGCCGAGATCGTGGTCACGGTGAACGAATAAAACCGCGCCAAACGTCTCTCGTCAGGCCGTGCTCTCTCCAATAATTCGCTTTCACCGAGGCTATAGACGCCGTCGTGGTCACGGTGAACGAATAAAACCGCGCCAAACGTCTCTCGTCAGGCCGTGCTCTCTCCAATAATTCGCTTTCACCGAGGCAATAGCCGAGATCGTGGTCACGGTGAACGAATAAAACCGCGCCGAACGTCTCTCGTCAGGCCGTGCTCTCTCCAATAATTCGCATTCACCGAGGCAATAGCCGAGATCGTGGTCACGGTGAACGAATAAAACCGCGCCAAACGTCTCTCGTCAGGCCGTGCTCTCTCCAATAATTCGCTTTCACCGAGGCAATAGCCGAGATCGTGGTCACGGTGAACGAATAAAACCGCGCCAAACGTCTCTCGTCAGGCCGTGCTCTCTCCAATAATTCGCTTTCACCGAGGCAATAGACGCCGTCGTGGTCACGGTGAACGAATAAAACCGCGCCAAACGTCTCTCGTCAGGCCGTGCTCTCTCCAATAATTCGCTTTCACCGAGGCAATAGCCGAGATCGTGGTCACGGTGAACGAATAAAACCGCGCCGAACGTCTCTCGTTAGGCCGTGCTCTCTCCAGTAATTCGCTTTCACCGAGGCAATAGCCGAGATCGTGGTCACGGTGAACGAATAAAACCGCGTCAAACGTCTCTCGTCAGGCCGTGCTCTCTCCAATAATTCGCTTTCACCGAGGCAATAGCCGAGATCGTGGTCACGGTGAACGAATAAAACCGCGCCAAACGTCTCTCGTCAGGCCGTGCTCTCTCCAATAATTTGCTTTCACCGAGGCAATAGCCGAGATCGTGGTCACGGTGAACGAATAAAACCCGGCCAAACGTCTCTCGTCAGGCCGTGCTCTCTCCAATAATTCGATTTCACCGACGCAATAGCCGAGATCGTGGTCACGGTGAACGAATAAAACCGCGCCAAACGTCTCTCGTCAGGCCGTGCTCTCTCCAATAATTCGCTTTCACCGAGGCAGTAGACGCCGTCGTGGTCACGGTGAACGAATAAAACCGCGCCAAACGTCTCTCGTCAGGCCGTGCTCTCTCCAATAATTCGCTTTCACCGAGGCAATAGCCGAGATCGTGGTCACGGTGAACGAATAAAACCGCGCCGAACGTCTCTCGTCAGGCCGTGCTCTCTCCAATAATTCGCTTTCACCGAGGCAATAGCCGAGATCGTGGTCACGGTGAACGAATAAAACCGCGCCAAACGTCTCTCGTCAGGCCGTGCTCTCTCCAATAATTCGCTTTCACCGAGGCAATAGCCGAGATCGTGGTCACGGTGAACGAATAAAACCGCGCCAAACGTCTCTCGTCAGGCAGTGCTCTCTCCAATAATTCGCTTTCACCGAGGCAATAGCCGAGATCGTGGTCACGGTGAACGAATAAAACCGCGCCAAACGTCTCTCGTCAGGCCGTGCTCTCTCCAATAATTCGCTTTCACCGAGGCAATAGCCGAGATCGTGGTCACGGTGAACGAATAAAACCGCGCCAAACGTCTCTCGTCAGGCCGTGCTCTCTCCAATAATTCGCTTTCACCGAGGCAATAGCCGAGATCGTGGTCACGGTGAACGAATAAAACCGCGCCAAACGTCTCTCGTCAGGCCGTGCTCTCTCCAATAATTCGCTTTCACCGAGGCAATAGACGCCGTCGTGGTCACGGTGAACGAATAAAACCGCGCCGAACGTCTCTCGTCAGGCCGTGCTCTCTCCAATAATTCGCTTTCACCGAGGCAATAGCCGAGATCGTGGTCACGGTGAACGAATAAAACCGCGCCAAACGTCTCTCGTCAGGCCGTGCTCTCTCCAATAATTCGCTTTCACCGAGGCAATAGCCGAGATCGAGGTCACGGTGAACGAATAAAACCGCGCCGAACGTCTCTCGTCAGGCCGTGCTCTCTCCAATAATTCGCTTTCACTGAGGCAATAGCCGAGATCGTGGTCACAGTGAACGAATAAAACCGCGCCAATCGTCTCTCGTCAGGCCGTGCTCTCTCCAATAATTCGCTTTCACCGAGGCAATAGCCGAGATCGTGGTCACGGTGAACGAATAAAACCGCGCCAAACGTCTCTCGTCAGGCCGTGCTCTCTCCAATAATTCGCTTTCACCGAGGCAATAGCCGAGATCGTGGTCACGGTGAACGAATAAAACCGCGCCGAACGTCTCTCGTCAGGCCGTGCTCTCTCCAATAATTCGCTTTCACCGAGGCAATAGCCGAGATCGTGGTCACGGTGAACGAATAAAACCGCGCCAAACGTCTCTCGTCAGGCCGTGCTCTCTCCAATAATTCGCTTTCACCGAGGCAATAGCCGAGATCGTGGTCACGGTGAACGAATAAAACCGCGCCGAACGTCTCTCGTCAGGCCGTGCTCTCTCCAATAATTCGCTTTCACCGAGGCAATAGCCGAGATCGTGGTCACGGTGAACGAATAAAACAGCGCCGAACGTCTCTCGTCAGGCCGTGCTCTCTCCAATAATTCGCTTTCACCGAGGCAATAGCCGAGATCGTGGTCACGGTGAACGAATAAAACCGCGCCAAACGTCTCTCGTCAGGCCGTGCTCTCTCCAATAATTCGCTTTCACCGAGGCAATAGCCGAGATCGTGGTCACGGTGAACGAATAAAACCGCGCCAAACGTCTCTCGTCAGGCCGTGCTCTCTCCAATAATTCGCTTTCACCGAGGCAATAGACGCCGTCGTGGTCACGGTGAACGAATAAAACCGCGCCAAACGTCTCTCGTCAGGCCGTGCTCTCTCCAATAATTCGCTTTCACCGAGGCAATAGACGCCGTCGTGGTCATGGTGAACGAATAAAACCGCGCCAAACGTCTCTCGTCAGGCCGTGCTCTCTCCAATAATTCGCTTTCACCGAGGCAATAGCCGAGATCGTGGTCACGGTGAACGAAGAAAACCGCGCCAAACGTCTCTCGTCAGGCCATGCTCTCTCCAATAATTCGCTTTCACCGAGGCAATAGACGCCGTCGTGGTCACGGTGAACGAATAAAACCGCGCCAAACGTCTCTCGTCAGGCCGTGCTCTCTCCAATAATTCGCTTTCACCGAGGCAATAGACGCCGTCTTGTCACGGTGAACGAATAAAACCGCGCCAAACGTCTCTCGTCAGGCCGTGCTCTCTCCAATAATTCGCTTTCACCGAGGCAATAGCCGAGATCGTGGTCACGGTGAACGAATAAAACCGCGCCAAACGTCTCTCGTCAGGCCGTGCTCTCTCCAATAATTCGCTTTCACCGAGGCAATAGCCGAGATCGTGGTCACGGTGAACGAATAAAACCGCGCCGAACGTCTCTCGTCAGGCCGTGCTCTCTCCAATAATTCGCTTTCACCGAGGCAATAGCCGAGATCGTGGTCACGGTGAACGAATAAAACAGCGCCGAACGTCTCTCGTCAGGCCGTGCTCTCTCCAATAATTCGCTTTCACCGAGGCAATAGCCGAGATCGTGGTCACGGTGAACGAATAAAACCGCGCCAAACGTCTCTCGTCAGGCCGTGCTCTCTCCAATAATTCGCTTTCACCGAGGCAATAGCCGAGATCGTGGTCACGGTGAACGAATAAAACCGCGCCAAACGTCTCTCGTCAGGCCGTGCTCTCTCCAATAATTCGCTTTTACCGAGGCAATAGACGCCGTCGTGGTCACGGTGAACGAATAAAACCGCGCCAAACGTCTCTCGTCAGGCCGTGCTCTCTCCAATAATTCGCTTTCACCGAGGCAATAGACGCCGTCGTGGTCATGGTGAACGAATAAAACCGCGCCAAACGTCTCTCGTCAGGCCGTGCTCTCTCCAATAATTCGCTTTCACCGAGGCAATAGCCGAGATCGTGGTCACGGTGAACGAAGAAAACCGCGCCAAACGTCTCTCGTCAGGCCGTGCTCTCTCCAATAATTCGCTTTCACCGAGGCAATAGACGCCGTCGTGGTCACGGTGAACGAATAAAACCGCGCCAAACGTCTCTCGTCAGGCCGTGCTCTCTCCAATAATTCGCTTTCACCGAGGCAATAGACGCCGTCTTGTCACGGTGAACGAATAAAACCGCGCCAAACGTCTCTCGTCAGGCCGTGCTCTCTCCAATAATTCGCTTTCACCGAGGCAATAGCCGAGATCGTGGTCACGGCGAACGAATAAAACCGCGCCAAACGTCTCTCGTCAGGCCGTGCTCTCTCCAATAATTCGCTTTCACCGAGGCAATAGCCGAGATCGTGGTCACGGTGAACGAATAAAACCGCGCAAAACGTCTCTCGTCAGGCCGTGCTCTCTCCAATAATTCGCTTTCACCGAGGCAATAGCCGAGATCGTGGTCACGGTGAACGAATAAAACCGCGCCAAACGTCTCTCGTCAGGCCGTGCTCTCTCCAATAATTCGCTTTCTCCGAGGCAATAGCCGAGATCGTGGTCACGGTGAACGAATAAAACCGCGCCAAACGTCTCTCGTCAGGCCGTGCTCTCTCCAATAATTCGCTTTCACCGAGGCGATAGCCGAGATCGTGGTCACGGTGAACGAATAAAACCGCGCCGAACGCCTCTCGTCAGGCCGTGCTCTCTCCAATAATTCGCTTTCACCGAGGCAATAGCCGAGATCGTGGTCATGGTGAACGAATAAAACCGCGCCAAACGTCTCTCGTCAGGCCGTGCTCTCTCCAATAATTCGCTTTCACCGAGGCAATAGCCGAGATCGTGGTCACGGTGAACGAATAAAACCGCGCCAAACGTCTCTCGTCAGGCCGTGCTCTCTCCAATAATTCGCTTTCACCGAGGCAATAGACGCCGTCGTGGTCACGGTGAACGAATAAAACCGCGCCAAACGTCTCTCGTCAGGCCGTGCTCTCTCCAATAATTCGCTTTCACCGAGGCAATAGACGCCGTCGTGGTCACGGTGAACGAATAAAACCGCGCCAAACGTCTCTCGTCAGGCCGTGCTCTCTCCAATAATTCGCTTTCACCGAGGCAATAGACGCCGTCGTGGTCACGGTGAACGAATAAAACCGCGCCAAACGTCTCTCGTCAGGCCGTGCTCTCTCCAATAATTCGCTTTCACCGAGGCAATAGCCGAGATCGTGGTCACGGTGAACGAATAAAACCGCGCCAAACGTCTCTCGTCAGGCCGTGCTCTCTCCAATAATTCGCTTTCACCGTGGCAATAGCCGAGATCGTGGTCACGGTGAACGAATAAAACCGCGCCGAACGTCTCTCGTCAGGCCGTGCTCTCTCCAATAATTCGCTTTCACCGAGGCAATAGCCGAGATCGTGGTCACGGTGAACGAATAAAACCGCGCCGAACGTCTCTCGTCAGGCCGTGCTCTCTCCAATAATTCGCTTTCACCGAGGCAATAGCCGATATCGTGGTCACGGTGAACGAATAAAACTGCGCCAAACGTCTCTCGTCAGGCCGTGCTCTCTCCAATAATTCGCTTTCACCGAGGCAATAGCCGAGATCGTGGTCACGGTGAACGAATAAAACCGCGCCAAACGTCTCTCGTCAGGCCGTGCTCTCTCCAGTAATTCGCTTTCACCGAGGCAATAGCCGAGATCGTGGTCACGGTGAACGAATAAAACCGCGCCGAACGTCTCTCGTCAGGCCGTGCTCTCTCCAATAATTCGCTTTCACCGAGGCAATAGCCGAGATCGTGGTCACGGTGAACGAATAAAACCGCGCCGAACGTCTCTCGTCAGGCCGTGCTCTCTCCAATAATTCGCTTTCACCGAGGCAATAGCCGAGATCGTGGTCATGGTGAACGAATAAAACCGCGCCAAACGTCTCTCGTCAGGCCGTGCTCTCTCCAATAATTCGCTTTCACCGAGGCAAAAGCCGAGATCGTGGTCACGGTGAACGAATAAAACCGCGCCGAACGTCTCTCGTCAGGCCGTGCTCTCTCCAATAATTCGCTTTCACCGAGGCAATAGCCGAGATCGTGGTCACGGTGAACGAATAAAACCGCGCCGAACGTCTCTCGTCAGGCCGTGCTCTCTCCAATAATTCGCTTTCACCGAGGCAATAGCCGAGATCGTGGTCACGGTGAACGAATAAAACCGCGCCGAACGTCTCTCGTCAGGCCGTGCTCTCTCCAATAATTCGCTTTCACCGAGGCAATAGCCGAGATCGTGGTCACGGTGAACGAATAAAACCGCGCCAAACGTCTCTCGTCAGGCCGTGCTCTCTCCAATAATTCGCTTTCACCGAGGCAATAGCCGAGATCGTGGTCACGGTGAACGAATAAAACCGCGCCAAACGTCTCTCGTCAGGCCGTGCTCTCTCCAATAATTCGCTTTCACCGAGGCAATAGCCGAGATCGTGGTCACGGTGAACGAATAAAACCGCGCCGAACGTCTCTCGTCAGGCCGTGCTCTCTCCAATAATTCGCTTTCACCGAGGCAATAGCCGAGATCGTGGTCACGGTAAACGAATAAAACCGCGCCGAACGTCTCTCGTCAGGCCGTGCTCTCTCCAATAATTCGCTTTTACCGAGGCAATAGCCGAGATCGTGGTCACGGTGAACGTATAAAACCGCGCCAAACGTCTCTCGTCAGGCCGTGCTCTCTCCAATAATTCGCTTTCACCGAGGCAATAGCCGAGATTGTGGTCACGGTGAACGAATAAAACCGCGCCGAACGTCTCTCGTCAGGCCGTGCTCTCTCCAATAATTCGCTTTCACCGAGGCAATAGCCGAGATCGTGGTCACGGTGAACGAATAAAACCGCGCCGAACGTCTCTCGTCAGGCCGTGCTCTCTCCAATAATTCGCTTTCACCGAGGCAATAGCCGAGATCGTGGTCACGGTGAACGTATAAAACCGCGCCAAACGTCTCTCGTCAGGCCGTGCTCTCTCCAATAATTCGCTTTCACCGAGGCAATAGCCGAGATTGTGGTCACGGTGAACGAATAAAACCGCGCCGAACGTCTCTCGTCAGGCCGTGCTCTCTCCAATAATTCGCTTTCACCGAGGCAATAGCCGAGATCGTGGTCACGGTGAACGAATAAAACCGCGCCAAACGTCTCTCGTCAGGCCGTGCTCTCTCCAATAATTCGCTTTCACCGAGGCAATAGCCGAGATCGTGGTCACGGTGAACGAATAAAACCGCGCCAAACGTCTCTCGTCAGGCCGTGCTCTCTCCAATAATTCGCTTTCACCGAGGCAATAGCCGAGATCGTGGTCACGGTGAACGAATAAAACCGCGCCAAACGTCTCTCGTCAGGCCGTGCTCTCTCCAATAATTCGCTTTCACCGAGGCAATAGCCGAGATCGTGGTCACGGTGAACGAATAAAACCGCGCCAAACGTCTCTCGTCAGGCCGTGCTCTCTCCAATAATTCGCTTTCACCGAGGCAATAGACGCCGTCGTGGTCACGGTGAACGAATAAAACCGCGCCAAACGTCTCTCGTCAGGCCGTGCTCTCTCCAATAATTCGCTTTCACCGAGGCAATAGACGCCGTCGTGGTCATGGTGAACGAATAAAACCGCGCCAAACGTCTCTCGTCAGGCCGTGCTCTCTCCAATAATTCGCTTTCACCGAGGCAATAGCCGAGATCGTGGTCACGGTGAACGAATAAAACCGCGCCAAACGTCTCTCGTCAGGCCGTGCTCTCTCCAATAATTCGCTTTCACCGAGGCAATAGACGCCGTCGTGGTCACGGTGAACGAATAAAACCGCGCCAAACGTCTCTCGTCAGGCCGTGCTCTCTCCAATAATTCGCTTTCACCGAGGCAATAGACGCCGTCGTGGTCACGGTGAACGAATAAAACCGCGCCAAACGTCTCTCGTCAGGCAGTGCTCTCTCCAATAATTCGCTTTCACCGAGGCAATAGCCGAGATCGTGGTCACGGTGAACGAATAAAACCGCGCCAAACGTCTCTCGTCAGGCCGTGCTCTCTCCCATAATTCGCTTTCACCGAGGCAATAGCCGAGATCGTGGTCACGGTGAACGAATAAAACCGCGCCAAACGTCTCTCGTCAGGCCGTGCTCTCTCCAATAATTCGCTTTCACCGAGGCAATAGACGCCGTCGTGGTCACGGTGAACGAATAAAACCGCGCCAAACGTCTCTCGTCAGGCCGTGCTCTCTCCAATAATTCGCTTTCACCGAGGCAATAGACGCCGTCGTGGTCACGGTGAACGAATAAAACCGCGCCAAACGTCTCTCGTCAGGCAGTGCTCTCTCCAATAATTCGCTTTCACCGAGGCAATAGCCGAGATCGTGGTCACGGTGAACGAATAAAACCGCGCCAAACGTCTCTCGTCAGGCCGTGCTCTCTCCAATAATTCGCTTTCACCGAGGCAATAGCCGAGATCGTGGTCACGGTGAACGAATAAAACCGCGCAAAACGTCTCTCGTCAGGCCGTGCTCTCTCCAATAATTCGCTTTCACCGAGGCAATAGCCGAGATCGTGGTCACGGTGAACGAATAAAACCGCGCCAAACGTCTCTCGTCAGGCCGTGCTCTCTCCAATAATTCGCTTTCTCCAAGGCAATAGCCGAGATCGTGGTCACGGTGAACGAATAAAACCGCGCCAAACGTCTCTCGTCAGGCCGTGCTCTCTCCAATAATTCGCTTTCACCGAGGCGATAGCCGAGATCGTGGTCACGGTGAACGAATAAAACCGCGCCGAACGTCTCTCGCCAGGCCGTGCTCTCTCCAATAATTCGCTTTCACCGAGGCAATAGCCGAGATCGTGGTCACGGTGAACGAATAAAACCGCGCCAAACGTCTCTCGTCAGGCCGTGCTCTCTCCAATAATTCGCTTTCACCGAGGCAATAGCCGAGATCGTGGTCACGGTGAACGAATAAAACCGCGCCAAACGTCTCTCGTCAGGCCGTGCTCTCTCCAATAATTCGCTTTCACCGAGGCAATAGCCGAGATCGTGGTCACGGTGAACGAATAAAACCGCGCCAAACGTCTCTCGTCAGGCCGTGCTCTCTCCAATAATTCGCTTTCACCGAGGCAATAGCCGAGATCGTGGTCACGGTGAACGAATAAAACCGCGCCGAACGTCTCTCGTCAGGCCGTGCTCTCTCCAATAATTCGCTTTCACCGAGGCAATAGCCGAGATCGTGGTCACGGTGAACGAATAAAACCGCGCCAAACGTCTCTCGTCAGGCCGTGCTCTCTCCAATATTTCGCTTTCACCGAGGCAATAGACGCCGTCGTGGTCACGGTGAACGAATAAAACCGCGCCAAACGTCTCTCGTCAGGCCGTGCTCTCTCCAATAATTCGCTTTCACCGAGGCAATAGCCGAGATCGTGGTCACGGTGAACGAATAAAACCGCGCCAAACGTCTCTCGTCAGGCCGTGCTCTCTCCAATATTTCGCTTTCACCGAGGCAATAGACGCCGTCGTGGTCACGGTGAACGAATAAAACCGCGCCAAACGTCTCTTGTCAGGCCGTGCTCTCTCCAATAATTCGCTTTCACCGAGGCAATAGCCGAGATCGTGGTCACGGTGAACGAATAAAACCGCGCCAAACGTCTCTCGTCAGGCCGTGCTCTCTCCAATAATTCGCTTTCACCGTGGCAATAGCCGAGATCGTGGTCACGGTGAACGAATAAAACCGCGCCGAACGTCTCTCGTCAGGCCGTGCTCTCTCCAATAATTCGCTTTCACCGAGGCAATAGCCGAGATCGTGGTCACGGTGAACGAATAAAACCGCGCCGAACGTCTCTCGTCAGGCCGTGCTCTCTCCAATAATTCGCTTTCACCGAGGCAATAGCCGAGATCGTGGTCACGGTGAACGAATAAAACCGCGCCAAACGTCTCTCGTCAGGCCGTGCTCTCTCCAATAATTCGCTTTCACCGAGGCAATAGCCGAGATCGTGGTCACGGTGAACGAATAAAACCGCGCCAAACGTCTCTCGTCAGGCCGTGCTCTCTCCAATAATTCGCTTTCACCGAGGCAATAGCCGAGATCGTGGTCACGGTGAACGAATAAAACCGCGCCGAACGTCTCTCGTCAGGCCGTGCTCTCTCCAATAATTCGCTTTCACCGAGGCAATAGCCGAGATCGTGGTCACGGTGAACGAATAAAACCGCGCCAAACGTCTCTCGTCAGGCCGTGCTCTCTCCAATAATTCGCTTTCTCCAAGGCAATAGCCGAGATCGTGGTCACGGTGAACGAATAAAACCGCGCCAAACGTCTCTCGTCAGGCCGTGCTCTCTCCAATAATTCGCTTTCTCCGAGGCAATAGCCGAGATCGTGGTCACGGTGAACGAATAAAACCGCGCCAAACGTCTCTCGTCAGGCCGTGCTCTCTCCAATAATTCGCTTTCACCGAGGCGATAGCCGAGATCGTGGTCACGGTGAACGAATAAAACCGCGCCGAACGCCTCTCGTCAGGCCGTGCTCTCTCCAATAATTCGCTTTCACCGAGGCAATAGCCGAGATCGTGGTCACGGTGAACGAATAAAACCGCGCCAAACGTCTCTCGTCAGGCCGTGCTCTCTCCAATAATTCGCTTTCACCGAGGCAATAGCCGAGATCGTGGTCACGGTGAACGAATAAAACCGCGCCAAACGTCTCTCGTCAGGCCGTGCTCTCTCCAATAATTCGCTTTCACCGAGGCAATAGACGCCGTCGTGGTCACGGTGAACGAATAAAACCGCGCCAAACGTCTCTCGTCAGGCCGTGCTCTCTCCAATAATTCGCTTTCACCGAGGCAATAGACGCCGTCGTGGTCACGGTGAACGAATAAAACCGCGCCAAACGTCTCTCGTCAGGCCGTGCTCTCTCCAATAATTCGCTTTCACCGAGGCAATAGACGCCGTCGTGGTCACGGTGAACGAATAAAACCGCGCCAAACGTCTCTCGTCAGGCCGTGCTCTCTCCAATAATTCGCTTTCACCGAGGCAATAGCCGAGATCGTGGTCACGGTGAACGAATAAAACCGCGCCAAACGTCTCTCGTCAGGCCGTGCTCTCTCCAATAATTCGCTTTCACCGTGGCAATAGCCGAGATCGTGGTCACGGTGAACGAATAAAACCGCGCCGAACGTCTCTCGTCAGGCCGTGCTCTCTCCAATAATTCGCTTTCACCGAGGCAATAGCCGAGATCGTGGTCACGGTGAACGAATAAAACCGCGCCGAACGTCTCTCGTCAGGCCGTGCTCTCTCCAATAATTCGCTTTCACCGAGGCAATAGCCGATATCGTGGTCACGGTGAACGAATAAAACTGCGCCAAACGTCTCTCGTCAGGCCGTGCTCTCTCCAATAATTCGCTTTCACCGAGGCAATAGCCGAGATCGTGGTCACGGTGAACGAATAAAACCGCGCCAAACGTCTCTCGTCAGGCCGTGCTCTCTCCAGTAATTCGCTTTCACCGAGGCAATAGCCGAGATCGTGGTCACGGTGAACGAATAAAACCGCGCCGAACGTCTCTCGTCAGGCCGTGCTCTCTCCAATAATTCGCTTTCACCGAGGCAATAGCCGAGATCGTGGTCACGGTGAACGAATAAAACCGCGCCGAACGTCTCTCGTCAGGCCGTGCTCTCTCCAATAATTCGCTTTCACCGAGGCAATAGCCGAGATCGTGGTCACGGTGAACGAATAAAACCGCGCCAAACGTCTCTCGTCAGGCCGTGCTCTCTCCAATAATTCGCTTTCACCGAGGCAAAAGCCGAGATCGTGGTCACGGTGAACGAATAAAACCGCGCCGAACGTCTCTCGTCAGGCCGTGCTCTCTCCAATAATTCGCTTTCACCGAGGCAATAGCCGAGATCGTGGTCACGGTGAACGAATAAAACCGCGCCGAACGTCTCTCGTCAGGCCGTGCTCTCTCCAATAATTCGCTTTCACCGAGGCAATAGCCGAGATCGTGGTCACGGTGAACGAATAAAACCGCGCCGAACGTCTCTCGTCAGGCCGTGCTCTCTCCAATAATTCGCTTTCACCGAGGCAATAGCCGAGATCGTGGTCACGGTGAACGAATAAAACCGCGCCAAACGTCTCTCGTCAGGCCGTGCTCTCTCCAATAATTCGCTTTCACCGAGGCAATAGCCGAGATCGTGGTCACGGTGAACGAATAAAACCGCGCCAAACGTCTCTCGTCAGGCCGTGCTCTCTCCAATAATTCGCTTTCACCGAGGCAATAGCCGAGATCGTGGTCACGGTGAACGAATAAAACCGCGCCGAACGTCTCTCGTCAGGCCGTGCTCTCTCCAATAATTCGCTTTCACCGAGGCAATAGCCGAGATCGTGGTCACGGTAAACGAATAAAACCGCGCCGAACGTCTCTCGTCAGGCCGTGCTCTCTCCAATAATTCGCTTTTACCGAGGCAATAGCCGAGATCGTGGTCACGGTGAACGTATAAAACCGCGCCAAACGTCTCTCGTCAGGCCGTGCTCTCTCCAATAATTCGCTTTCACCGAGGCAATAGCCGAGATTGTGGTCACGGTGAACGAATAAAACCGCGCCGAACGTCTCTCGTCAGGCCGTGCTCTCTCCAATAATTCGCTTTCACCGAGGCAATAGCCGAGATCGTGGTCACGGTGAACGAATAAAACCGCGCCGAACGTCTCTCGTCAGGCCGTGCTCTCTCCAATAATTCGCTTTCACCGAGGCAATAGCCGAGATCGTGGTCACGGTGAACGTATAAAACCGCGCCAAACGTCTCTCGTCAGGCCGTGCTCTCTCCAATAATTCGCTTTCACCGAGGCAATAGCCGAGATTGTGGTCACGGTGAACGAATAAAACCGCGCCGAACGTCTCTCGTCAGGCCGTGCTCTCTCCAATAATTCGCTTTCACCGAGGCAATAGCCGAGATCGTGGTCACGGTGAACGAATAAAACCGCGCCAAAACGTCTCTCGTCAGGCCGTGCTCTCTCCAATAATTCGCTTTCACCGAGGCAATAGCCGAGATCGTGGTCACGGTGAACGAATAAAACCGCGCCAAACGTCTCTCGTCAGGCCGTGCTCTCTCCAATAATTCGCTTTCACCGAGGCAATAGCCGAGATCGTGGTCACGGTGAACGAATAAAACCGCGCCAAACGTCTCTCGTCAGGCCGTGCTCTCTCCAATAATTCGCTTTCACCGAGGCAATAGCCGAGATCGTGGTCACGGTGAACGAATAAAACCGCGCCAAACGTCTCTCGTCAGGCCGTGCTCTCTCCAATAATTCGCTTTCACCGAGGCAATAGACGCCGTCGTGGTCACGGTGAACGAATAAAACCGCGCCAAACGTCTCTCGTCAGGCCGTGCTCTCTCCAATAATTCGCTTTCACCGAGGCAATAGACGCCGTCGTGGTCATGGTGAACGAATAAAACCGCGCCAAACGTCTCTCGTCAGGCCGTGCTCTCTCCAATAATTCGCTTTCACCGAGGCAATAGCCGAGATCGTGGTCACGGTGAACGAATAAAACCGCGCCAAAACGTCTCTCGTCAGGCCGTGCTCTCTCCAATAATTCGCTTTCACCGAGGCAATAGACGCCGTCGTGGTCACGGTGAACGAATAAAACCGCGCCAAACGTCCTCTCGTCAGGCCGTGCTCTCTCCAATAATTCGCTTTCACCGAGGCAATAGACGCCGTCGTGGTCACGGTGAACGAATAAAACCGCGCCAAACGTCTCTCGTCAGGCAGTGCTCTCTCCAATAATTCGCTTTCACCGAGGCAATAGCCGAGATCGTGGTCACGGTGAACGAATAAAACCGCGCCAAACGTCTCTCGTCAGGCCGTGCTCTCTCCCATAATTCGCTTTCACCGAAGGCAATAGCCGAGATCGTGGTCACGGTGAACGAATAAAACCGCGCCAAACGTCTCTCGTCAGGCCGTGCTCTCTCCAATAATTCGCTTTCACCGAGGCAATAGACGCCGTCGTGGTCACGGTGAACGAATAAAACCGCGCCAAACGTCTCTCGTCAGGCCGTGCTCTCTCCAATAATTCGCTTTCACCGAGGCAATAGACGCCGTCGTGGTCACGGTGAACGAATAAAACCGCGCCAAACGTCTCTCGTCAGGCAGTGCTCTCTCCAATAATTCGCTTTCACCGAGGCAATAGCCGAGATCGTGGTCACGGTGAACGAATAAAACCGCGCCAAACGTCTCTCGTCAGGCCGTGCTCTCTCCAATAATTCGCTTTCACCGAGGCAATAGCCGAGATCGTGGTCACGGTGAACGAATAAAACCGCGCAAAACGTCTCTCGTCAGGCCGTGCTCTCTCCAATAATTCGCTTTCACCGAGGCAATAGCCGAGATCGTGGTCACGGTGAACGAATAAAACCGCGCCAAACGTCTCTCGTCAGGCCGTGCTCTCTCCAATAATTCGCTTTCTCCAAGGCAATAGCCGAGATCGTGGTCACGGTGAACGAATAAAAACCGCGCCAAACGTCTCTCGTCAGGCCGTGCTCTCTCCAATAATTCGCTTTCACCGAGGCGATAGCCGAGATCGTGGTCACGGTGAACGAATAAAACCGCGCCGAACGTCTCTCGCCAGGCCGTGCTCTCTCCAATAATTCGCTTTCACCGAGGCAATAGCCGAGATCGTGGTCACGGTGAACGAATAAAACCGCGCCAAACGTCTCTCGTCAGGCCGTGCTCTCTCCAATAATTCGCTTTCACCGAGGCAATAGCCGAGATCGTGGTCACGGTGAACGAATAAAACCGCGCCAAACGTCTCTCGTCAGGCCGTGCTCTCTCCAATAATTCGCTTTCACCGAGGCAATAGCCGAGATCGTGGTCACGGTGAACGAATAAAACCGCGCCAAACGTCTCTCGTCAGGCCGTGCTCTCTCCAATAATTCGCTTTCACCGAGGCAATAGCCGAGATCGTGGTCACGGTGAACGAATAAAACCGCGCCGAACGTCTCTCGTCAGGCCGTGCTCTCTCCAATAATTCGCTTTCACCGAGGCAATAGCCGAGATCGTGGTCACGGTGAACGAATAAAACCGCGCCAAACGTCTCTCGTCAGGCCGTGCTCTCTCCAATATTTCGCTTTCACCGAGGCAATAGACGCCGTCGTGGTCACGGTGAACGAATAAAACCGCGCCAAACGTCTCTCGTCAGGCCGTGCTCTCTCCAATAATTCGCTTTCACCGAGGCAATAGCCGAGATCGTGGTCACGGTGAACGAATAAAACCGCGCCAAACGTCTCTCGTCAGGCCGTGCTCTCTCCAATATTTCGCTTTCACCGAGGCAATAGACGCCGTCGTGGTCACGGTGAACGAATAAAACCGCGCCAAACGTCTCTTGTCAGGCCGTGCTCTCTCCAATAATTCGCTTTCACCGAGGCAATAGCCGAGATCGTGGTCACGGTGAACGAATAAAACCGCGCCAAACGTCTCTCGTCAGGCCGTGCTCTCTCCAATAATTCGCTTTCACCGTGGCAATAGCCGAGATCGTGGTCACGGTGAACGAATAAAACCGCGCCGAACGTCTCTCGTCAGGCCGTGCTCTCTCCAATAATTCGCTTTCACCGAGGCAATAGCCGAGATCGTGGTCACGGTGAACGAATAAAACCGCGCCGAACGTCTCTCGTCAGGCCGTGCTCTCTCCAATAATTCGCTTTCACCGAGGCAATAGCCGAGATCGTGGTCACGGTGAACGAATAAAACCGCGCCAAACGTCTCTCGTCAGGCCGTGCTCTCTCCAATAATTCGCTTTCACCGAGGCAATAGCCGAGATCGTGGTCACGGTGAACGAATAAAACCGCGCCAAAACGTCTCTCGTCAGGCCGTGCTCTCTCCAATATTTCGCTTTCACCGAGGCAATAGCCGAGATCGTGGTCACGGTGAACGAATAAAACCGCGCCGAACGTCTCTCGTCAGGCCGTGCTCTCTCCAATAATTCGCTTTCACCGAGGCAATAGCCGAGATCGTGGTCACGGTGAACGAATAAAACGGCGCCAAAACGTCTCTCGTCAGGCCGTGCTCTCTCCAATAATTCGCTTTCACCGAGGCAATAGCCGAGATCGTGGTCACGGTGAACGAATAAAACCGCGCCGAACGTCTCTCGTCAGGCCGTGCTCTCTCCAATAATTCGCTTTCACCGAGCCAATAGACGCCGTCGTGGTCACGGTGAACGAATAAAACGGCGCCAAACGTCTCTCGTCAGGCCGTGCTCTCTCCAATAATTCGCTTTCACCGAGGCAATAGCCGAGATCGTGGTCACGGTGAACGAATAAAACCGCGCCAAACGTCTCTCGTCAGGCCGTGCTCTCTACAATAATTCGCTTTCACCGAGGCAATAGCCGAGATCGTGGTCACGGTGAACGAATAAAACCGCGCCGAACGTCTCTCGTCAGGCCGTGCTCTCTCCAATAATTCGCTTTCACCGAGGCAATAGCCGAGATCGTGGTCACGGTGAACGAATAAAACGGCGCCGAACGTCTCTCGTCAGGCCGTGCTCTCTCCAATAATTCGCTTTCACCGAGGCAATAGCCGAGATCGTGGTCACGGTGAACGAATAAAACCGCGCCGAACGTCTCTCGTCAGGCCGTGCTCTCTCCAATAATTCGCTTTCACCGAGGCAATAGCCGAGATCGTGGTCACGGTGAACGAATAAAACGGCGCCAAACGTCTCTCGTCAGGCCGTGCTGTCTCCAATAATTCGCTTTCACCGAGGCAATAGCCGAGATCGTGGTCACGGTGAACGAATAAAACGGCGCCAAACGTCTCTTGTCAGGCCGTGCTCTCTCCAATAATTCGCTTTCACCGAGGCAATAGCCGAGATCGTGGTCACGGTGAACGAATAAAACGGCGCCAAACGTCTCTCGTCAGGCCGTGCTCTCTCCAATAATTCGCTTTCACCGAGGCAATAGCCGAGATCGTGGTCACGGTGAACGAATAAAACGGCGCCGAACGTCTCTCGTCAGGCCGTGCTCTCTCCAATAATTCGCTTTCACCGAGGCAATAGCCGAGATCGTGGTCACGGTGAACGAATAAAACCGCGCCGAACGTCTCTCGTCAGGCCGTGCTCTCTCCAATAATTCGCTTTCACCGAGGCAATAGCCGAGATCGTGGTCACGGTGAACGAATAAAACGGCGCCAAACGTCTCTCGTCAGGCCGTGCTCTCTCCAATAATTCGCTTTCACCGAGGCAATAGCCGAGATCGTGGTCACGGTGAACGAATAAAACGGCGCCAAACGTCTCTCGTCAGGCCGTGCTCTCTCCAATAATTCGCTTTCACCGAGGCAATAGCCGAGATCGTGGTCACGGTGAACGAATAAAACCGCGCCGAACGTCTCTCGTCAGGCCGTGCTCTCTCCAATAATTCGCTTTCACCGAGGCAATAGCCGAGATCGTGGTCACGGTGAACGAATAAAACGGCGCCAAACGTCTCTCGTCAGGCCATGCTCTCTCCAATAATTCGCTTTCACCGAGGCAATAGCCGAGATCGTGGTCACGGTGAACGAATAAAACCGCGCCGAACGTCTCTCGTCAGGCCGTGCTCTCTCCAATAATTCGCTTTCACCGAGGCAATAGCCGAGATCGTGGTCACGGTGAACGAATAAAACGGCGCCAAACGTCTCTCGTCAGGCCGTGCTCTCTCCAATAAAACGCTTTCACCGAGGCAATAGCCGAGATCGTGGTCACGGTGAACGAATAAAACCGCGCCGAACGTCTCTCGTCAGGCCGTGCTCTCTCCAATAATTCGCTTTCACCGAGCCAATAGACGCCGTCGTGGTCACGGTGAACAAATAAAACGGCGCCAAACGTCTCTCGTCAGGCCGTGCTCTCTCCAATAATTCGCTTTCACCGAGGCAATAGCCGAGATCGTGGTCACGGTGAACGAATAAAACCGCGCCGAACGTCTCTCGTCAGGCCGTGCTCTCTCCAATAATTCGCTTTCACCGAGGCAATAGCCGAGATCGTGGTCACGGTGAACGAATAAAACCGCGCCGAACGTCTCTCGTCAGGCCGTGCTCTCTCCAATAATTCGCTTTCACCGAGGCAATAGCCGAGATCGTGGTCACGGTGAACGAATAAAACCGCGCCGAACGTCTCCTCGTCAGGCCGTGCTCTCTCTAATAATTCGCTTTCACCGAGCCAATAGACGCCGTCGTGGTCACGGTCAACGAATAAAACGGCGCCAAACGTCTCTCGTCAGGCCGTGCTCTCTCCAATAATTCGCTTTCACCCGAGGCAATAGCCGAGATCGTGGTCACGGTGAACGAATAAAACCGCGCCGAACGTCTCTCGTCAGGCCGTGCTCTCTCCAATAATTCGCTTTCACCGAGCCAATAGACGCCGTCGTGGTCACGGTGAACGAATAAAACGGCGCCAAACGTCTCTCGTCAGGCCGTGCTCTCTCCAATAATTCGCTTTCACCGAGGCAATAGCCGAGATCGTGGTCACGGTGAACGAATAAAACCGCGCCGAACGTCTCTCGTCAGGCCGTGCTAACTCCAATAATTCGCTTTCACCGAGGCAATAGCCGAGATCGTGGTCACGGTGAACGAATAAAACCGCGCCGAACGTCCCTCGTCAGGCCGTGCTCTCTCCCATAATTCGCTTTCACCGAGCCAATAGACGCCGTCGTGGTCACGGTGAACGAATAAAACGGCGCCGAACGTCTCTCGTCAGGCCGTGCTCTCTCCAATAATTCGCTTTCACCGAGGCAATAGCCGAGATCGTGGTCACGGTGAACGAATAAAACCGCGCCGAACGTCTCTCGCCAGGCCGTGCTCTCTCCAATAATTCGCTTTCACCGAGCCAATAGACGCCGTCGTGGTCACGGTGAACGAATAAAACGGCGCCGAACGTCTCTCGTCAGGCCGTGCTCTCTCCAATAATTCGCTTTCACCGAGGCAATAGCCGAGATCGTGGTCACGGTGAACGAATAAAACCGCGCCGAACGTCTCTCGTCAGGCCGTGCTCTCTCCAATAATTCGCTTTCACCGAGGCAATAGCCGAGATCGTGGTCACGGTGAACGAATAAAACCGCGCCGAACGTCTCTCGTCAGGCCGTGCTCTCTCCAATAATTCGCTTTCACCGAGCCAATAGACGCCGTCGTGGTCACGGTGAACGAATAAAACGGCGCCAAACGTCTCTTGTCAGGCCGTGCTCTCTCCAATAATTCGCTTTCACCGAGGCAATAGCCGAGATCGTGGTCACGGTGAACGAATAAAACCGCGCCGAACGTCTCTCGTCAGGCCGTGCTCTCTCCAATAATTCGCTTTCACCGAGGCAATAGCCGAGATCGTGGTCACGGTGAACGAATAAAACGGCGCCAAACGTCTCTCGTCAGGCCGTGCTCTCTCCTATATTTCGCTTTCACCGAGGCAATAGCCGAGATCGTGGTCACGGTGAACGAATAAAACGGCGCCAAACGTCTCTCGTCAGGCCGTGCTCTCTCCAATAATTCGCTTTCACCGATGCAATAGCCGAGATCGTGGTCACGGTGAACGAATAAAACCACGCCGAACGTCTCTCGTCAGGCCGTGCTCTCTCCAATAATTCGCTTTCACCGAGGCAATAGCCGAGATCGTGGTCACGGTGAACGAATAAAACGGCGCCAAACGTCTCTCGTCAGGCCGTGCTCTCTCCAATAATTCGCTTTCACCGAGCCAATAGACGCCGTCGTGGTCATGGTGAACGAATAAAACGGCGCCAAACGTCTCTCGTCAGGCCGTGCTCTCTCCAATAATTCGCTTTCACCGAGGCAATAGCCGAGATCGTGGTCACGGTGAACGAATAAAACCGCGCCGAACGTCTCTCGTCAGGCCGTGCTCTCTCCAATAATTCGCTTTCACCGAGGCAATAGCCGAGATCGTGGTCACGGTGAACGAATAAAACGGCGCCAAACGTCTCTCGTCAGGCCGTGCTCTCTCCAATAATTCGCTTTCACCGAGGCAATAGCCGAGATCGTGGTCACGGTGAACGAATAAAGCGGCGCCAAACGTCTCTCGTCAGGCCGTGCTCTCTCCAATAATTCGCTTTCACCGAGGCAATAGCCGAGATCGTGGTCACGGTGAACGAATAAAACCGCGCCGAACGTCTCTCGTCAGGCCGTGCTCTCTCCAATAATTCGCTTTCACCGAGGCAATAGCCGAGATCGTGGTCACGGTGAACGAATAAAACGGCGCCAAACGTCTCTCGTCAGGCCGTGCTCTCTCCAATAATTCGCTTTCACCGAGGCAATAGCCGAGATCGTGGTCAAGGTGAACGAATAAAACCGCGCCGAACGTCTCTCGTCAGGCCGTGCTCTCTCCAATAATTCGCTTTCACCGAGGCAATAGCCGAGATCGTGGTCACGGTGAACGAATAAAACGGCGCCAAACGTCTCTCGTCAGGCCGTGCTCTCTCAAATAATTCGCTTTCAACGAGGCAATAGCCGAGATCGTGGTCACGGTGAACGAATAAAACGGCACCAAACGTCTCTCGTCAGGCCGTGCTCTCTCCAATAATTCGCTTTCACCGAGGCAATAGCCGAGATCGTGGTCACGGTGAACGAATAAAACCGCGCCGAACGTCTCTCGTCAGGCCGTGCTCTCTCCAATAATTCGCTTTCACCGAGCCAATAGACGCCGATGTGGTCACGGTGAACGAATAAAACGGCGCCAAACGTCTCTCGTCAGGCCGTGCTCTCTCCAATAATTCGCTTTCACCGAGGCAATAGCCGAGATCGTGGTCACGGTGAACGAATAAAACCGCGCCGAACGTCTCTCGTCAGGCCGTGCTCTCTCCAATAATTCGCTTTCACCGAGGCAATAGCCGAGATCGTGGTCACGGTGAAGGAATAAAACGGCGCCAAACGTCTCTCGTCAGGCCGTGCTCTCTCCAATAATTCGCTTTCACCGAGGCAATAGCCGAGATCGTGGTCACGGTGAACGAATAAAACGGCGCCAAACGTCTCTCGTCAGGCCGTGCTCTCTCCAATAATTCGCTTTCACCGAGGCAATAGCCGAGATCGTGGTCACGGTGAACGAATAAAACCGCGCCGAACGTCTCTCTTCAGGCCGTGCTCTCTCCAATAATTCGCTTTCACCGAGGCAATAGCCGAGATCGTGGTCACGGTGAACGAATAAAACGGCGCCAAACGTCTCTCGTCAGGCCGTGCTCTCTCCAATAATTCGCTTTCACCGAGGCAATAGCCGAGATCGTGGTCACGGTGAACGAATAAAACGGCGCCAAACGTCTCTCGTCAGGCCGTGCTCTCTCCAATAATTCGCTTTCACCGAGGCAATAGCCGAGATCGTGGTCACGGTGAACGAATAAAACGGCGCCAAACGTCTCTCGTCAGGCCGTGCTCTCTCCAATAATTCGCTTTCACCGAGGCAATAGCCGAGATCGTGGTCACGGTGAACGAATAAAACCGCGCCGAACGTCTCTCGTCAGGCCCCGTGCTCTCTCCAATAATTCGCTTTCACCGAGGCAATAGCCGAGATCGTGGTCACGGTGAACGAATAAAACGGCGCCAAACGTCTCTCGTCAGGCCGTGCTCTCTCCAATAATTCGCTTTCACCGAGGCAATAGCCGAGATCGTGGTCACGGTGAACGAATAAAACCGCGCCGAACGTCTCTCGTCAGGCCCCGTGCTCTCTCCAATAATTCGCTTTCACCGAGGCAATAGCCGAGATCGTGGTCACGGTGAACGAATAAAACGGCACCAAATGTCTCTCGTCAGGCCCCGTGCTCTCTCCAATAATTCGCTTTCACCGAGGCAATAGCCGAAATCGTGGTCACGGTGAACGAATAAAACCGCGCCGAACGTCTCTCGTCAGGCCCCGTGCTCTCTCCAATAATTCGCTTTCACCGAGGCAATAGCCGAGATCGTGGTCACGGTGAACGAATAAAACGGCGCCAAACGTCTCTCGTCAGGCCGTGCTCTCTCCAATAATTCGCTTTCACCGAGGCAATAGCCGAGATCGTGGTCACGGTGAACGAATAAAACCGCGCCGAAAGTCTCTCGTCAGGCCCCGTGCTCTCTCCAATAATTCGCTTTCACCGAGGCAATAGCCGAGATCGTGGTCACGGTGAACAAATAAAACCGCGCCAAACGTCTCTCGTCAGGCCGTGCTCTCTCCAATAATTCGCTTTCACCGAGGCAATAGCCGAGATCGTGGTCACGGTGAACGAATAAAACGGCGCCAAACGTCTCTCGTCAGGCCGTGCTCTCTCCAATAATTCGCTTTCACCGAGGCAATAGCCGAGATCGTGGTCACGGTGAACGAATAAAACCGCGCCGAACGTCTCTCGTCAGGCCGTGCTCTCTCCAATAAGTCGCTTTCACCGAGCCAATAGACGCCGTCGTGGTCACGGTGAACGAATAAAACGGCGCCAAACGTCTCTCGTCAGGCCGTGCTCTCTCCAATAATTCGCTTTCACCGAGGCTTTAGCCGAGATCGTGGTCACGGTGAACGAATAAAACCGCGCCGAAAGTCTCTCGTCAGGCCGTGCTCTCTCCAATAATTCGCTTTCACCGAGGCAATAGCCGAGATCGTGGTCACGGTGAACGAATAAAATGGCGCCAAACGTCTCTCGTCAGGCCGTGCTCTCTCCAATAATTCGCTTTCACCGAGGCAATAGCCGAGATCGTGGTCACGGTGAACGAATAAAACGGCGCCAAACGTCTCTCGTCAGGCCGTGCTCTCTCCAATAATTCGCTTTCACCGAGGCAATAGCCGAGATCGTGGTCACGGTGAACGAATAAAACCGCGCCGAACGTCTCTCGTCAGGCCGTGCTCTCTCCAATAATTCGCTTTCACCGAGCCAATAGACGCCGTCGTGGTCACGGTGAACGAATAAAACGGCGCCAAACGTCTCTCGTCAGGCCGTGCTCTCTCCAATAATTCGCTTTCACCGAGGCAATAGCCGAGATCGTGGTCACGGTGAACGAATAAAACCGCGCCGAACGTCTCTCGTCAGGCCGTGCTCTCTCCAATAATTCGCTTTCACCGAGCCAATAGACGCCGTCGTGGTCACGGTGAACGAATAAAACGGCGCCAAACGTCTCTCGTCAGGCCGTGCTCTCTCCAATAATTCGCTTTCACCGAGGCAATAGCCGAGATCGTGGTCACGGTGAACGAATAAAACCGCGCCGAACGTCTCTCGTCAGGCCGTGCTCTCTCCAATAATTCGCTTTCACCGAGCCAATAGACGCCGTCGTGGTCACGGTGAACGAATAAAACGGCGCCGAACGTCTCTCGTCAGGCCGTGCTCTCTCCAATAATTCGCTTTCACCGAGGCAATAGCCGAGATCGTGGTCACGGTGAACGAATAAAACCGCGCCGAACGTCTCTCGTCAGGCCGTGCTCTCTCCAATAATTCGCTTTCACCGAGCCAATAGACGCCGTCGTGGTCATGGTGAACGAATAAAACGGCGCCAAACGTCTCTCGTCAGGCCGTGCTCTCTCCAATAATTCGCTTTCACCGAGGCAATAGCCGAGATCGTGGTCACGGTGAACGAATAAAACCGCGCCGAACGTCTCTCGTCAGGCCGTGCTCTCTCCAATAATTCGCTTTCACCGAGGCAATAGCCGAGATCGTGGTCACGGTGAACGAATAAAACGGCGCCAAACGTCTCTCGTCAGGCCGTGCTCTCTCCAATAATTCGCTTTCACCGAGGCAATAGCCGAGATCGTGGTCACGGTGAACGAATAAAACGGCGCCAAACGTCTCTCGTCAGGCCGTGCTCTCTCCAATAATTCGCTTTCACCGAGGCAATAGCCGAGATCGTGGTCACGGTGAACGAATAAAACCGCGCCGAACGTCTCTCGTCAGGCCCCGTGCTCTCTCCAATAATTCGCTTTCACCGAGGCAATAGCCGAGATCGTGGTCACGGTGAACGAATAAAACGGCACCAAATGTCTCTCGTCAGGCCCCGTGCTCTCTCCAATAATTCGCTTTCACCGAGGCAATAGCCGAAATCGTGGTCACGGTGAACGAATAAAACCGCGCCGAACGTCTCTCGTCAGGCCCCGTGCTCTCTCCAATAATTCGCTTTCACCGAGGCAATAGCCGAGATCGTGGTCACGGTGAACGAATAAAACGGCGCCAAACGTCTCTCGTCAGGCCGTGCTCTCTCCAATAATTCGCTTTCACCGAGGCAATAGCCGAGATCGCGGTCACGGTGAACGAATAAAACCGCGCCGAAAGTCTCTCGTCAGGCCCCGTGCTCTCTCCAATAATTCGCTTTCACCGAGGCAATAGCCGAGATCGTGGTCACGGTGAACAAATAAAACCGCGCCAAACGTCTCTCGTCAGGCCGTGCTCTCTCCAATAATTCGCTTTCACCGAGGCAATAGCCGAGATCGTGGTCACGGTGAACGAATAAAACGGCGCCAAACGTCTCTCGTCAGGCCGTGCTCTCTCCAATAATTCGCTTTCACCGAGGCAATAGCCGAGATCGTGGTCACGGTGAACGAATAAAACCGCGCCGAACGTCTCTCGTCAGGCCGTGCTCTCTCCAATAAGTCGCTTTCACCGAGCCAATAGACGCCGTCGTGGTCACGGTGAACGAATAAAACGGCGCCAAACGTCTCTCGTCAGGCCGTGCTCTCTCCAATAATTCGCTTTCACCGAGGCTTTAGCCGAGATCGTGGTCACGGTGAACGAATAAAACCGCGCCGAAAGTCTCTCGTCAGGCCGTGCTCTCTCCAATAATTCGCTTTCACCGAGGCAATAGCCGAGATCGTGGTCACGGTGAACGAATAAAATGGCGCCAAACGTCTCTCGTCAGGCCGTGCTCTCTCCAATAATTCGCTTTCACCGAGGCAATAGCCGAGATCGTGGTCACGGTGAACGAATAAAACGGCGCCAAACGTCTCTCGTCAGGCCGTGCTCTCTCCAATAATTCGCTTTCACCGAGGCAATAGCCGAGATCGTGGTCACGGTGAACGAATAAAACCGCGCCGAACGTCTCTCGTCAGGCCGTGCTCTCTCCAATAATTCGCTTTCACCGAGCCAATAGACGCCGTCGTGGTCACGGTGAACGAATAAAACGGCGCCAAACGTCTCTCGTCAGGCCGTGCTCTCTCCAATAATTCGCTTTCACCGAGGCAATAGCCGAGATCGTGGTCACGGTGAACGAATAAAACCGCGCCGAACGTCTCTCGTCAGGCCGTGCTCTCTCCAATAATTCGCTTTCACCGAGCCAATAGACGCCGTCGTGGTCACGGTGAACGAATAAAACGGCGCCAAACGTCTCTCGTCAGGCCGTGCTCTCTCCAATAATTCGCTTTCACCGAGGCAATAGCCGAGATCGTGGTCACGGTGAACGAATAAAACCGCGCCGAACGTCTCTCGTCAGGCCGTGCTCTCTCCAATAATTCGCTTTCACCGAGCCAATAGACGCCGTCGTGGTCACGGTGAACGAATAAAACGGCGCCGAACGTCTCTCGTCAGGCCGTGCTCTCTCCAATAATTCGCTTTCACCGAGGCAATAGCCGAGATCGTGGTCACGGTGAACGAATAAAACCGCGCCGAACGTCTCTCGTCAGGCCGTGCTCTCTCCAATAATTCGCTTTCACCGAGCCAATAGACGCCGTCGTGGTCATGGTGAACGAATAAAACGGCGCCAAACGTCTCTCGTCAGGCCGTGCTCTCTCCAATAATTCGCTTTCACCGAGGCAATAGCCGAGATCGTGGTCACGGTGAACGAATAAAACCGCGCCGAACGTCTCTCGTCAGGCCGTGCTCTCTCCAATAATTCGCTTTCACCGAGGCAATAGCCGAGATCCTGGTCACGGTGAACGAATAAAACGGCGCCAAACGTCTCTCGTCAGGCCGTGCTCTCTCCAATAATTCGCTTTCACCGAGGCAATAGCCGAGATCGTGGTCACGGTGAACGAATAAAGCGGCGCCAAACGTCTCTCGTCAGGCCGTGCTCTCTCCAATAATTCGCTTTCCCCGAGGCAATAGCCGAGATCGTGGTCACGGTGAACGAATAAAACCGCGCCGAACGTCTCTCGTCAGGCCGTGCTCTCTCCAATAATTCGCTTTCACCGAGGCAATAGCCGAGATCGTGGTCACGGTGAACGAATAAAACGGCGCCAAACGTCTCTCGTCAGGCCGTGCTCTCTCCAATAATTCGCTTTCACCGAGGCAATAGCCGAGATCGTGGTCACGGTGAACGAATAAAACCGCGCCGAACGTCTCTCGTCAGGCCGTGCTCTCTCCAATAATTCGCTTTCACCGAGGCAATAGCTGAGATCGTGGTCACGGTGAACGAATAAAACGGCGCCAAACGTCTCTCGTCAGGCCGTGCTCTCTCCAATAATTCGCTTTCACCGAGGCAATAGCCGAGATCGTGGTCACGGTGAACGAATAAAACCGCGCCGAACGTCTCTCGTCAGGCCGTGCTCTCTCCAATAATTCGCTTTCACCGAGCCAATAGACGCCGTCGTGGTCACGGTGAACGAATAAAACGGCACCAAACGTCTCTCGTCAGGCCGTGCTCTCTCCAATAATTCGCTTTCACCGAGGCAATAGCCGAGATCGTGGTCACGGTGAACGAATAAAACCGCGCCGAACGTCTCTCGTCAGGCCGTGCTCTCTCCAATAATTTGCTTTCACCGAGGCAACAGCCGAGATCGTGGTCACGGTGAACAAATAAAACCGCGCCGAACGTCTCTCGTCAGGCCGTGCTCTCTCCAATAATTCGCTTTTACCGAGCCAATAGACGCCGTCGTGGTCACGGTGAACGAATAAAACCGCGCCGAACGTCTCTCGTCAGGCCGTGCTCTCTCCAATAATTCGCTTTCACCGAGGCAATAGCCGGGATCGTGGTCACGGTGAACGAATAAAACCGCGCCGAACGTCTCTCGTCAGGCCGTGCTCTCTCCAATAATTCGCTTTCACCGAGGCAATAGCCGAGATCGTGGTCACGGTGAGCGAATAAAACCGCGCCGAACGTCTCTCGTCAGGCCGTGCTCTCTCCAATAATTCGCTTTCACCGAGCCAATAGACGCCGTCGCTGTCACGGTGAACGAATAAAACCGCGCCGAACGTCTCTCGTCAGGCCGTGCTCTCTCCAATAATTCGCTTTCACCGAGGCAATAGCCGAGATCGTGGTCACGGTGAACGAATAAAACCGCGCCGAACGTCTCTCGTCAGGCCGTGCTCTCTCCAATAATTCGCTTTCACCGAGGCAATAGCCGAGATCGTGGTCACGGTGAACGAATAAAACCGCGCCGAACGTCTCTCGTCAGGCCGTGCTCTCTCCAATAATTCGCTTTCATCGAGGCAATAGCCGAGATCGTGGTCACGGTGAACGAATAAAACGGCGCCAAACGTCTCTCGTCAGGCCGTGCTCTCTCCAATAATTCGCTTTCACCGAGGCAATAGCCGAGATCGTGGTCACGGTGAACGAATAAAACCGCGCCGAACGTCTCTCGTCAGGCCGTGCTCTCTCCAATAATTCGCTTTCACCGAGCCAATAGACGCCGTCGTGGTCACGGTGAACGAATAAAACGGCGCCAAACGTCTCTCGTCAGGCCGTGCTCTCTCCAATAATTCGCTTTCACCGAGGCAATAGCCGAGATCGTGGTCAAGGTGAACGAATAAAACCGCGCCGAACGTCTCTCGTCAGGCCGTGCTCTCTCCAATAATTCGCTTTCACCGAGGCAATAGCCGAGATCGTGGTCACGGTGAACGAATAAAACGGCGCCAAACGTCTCTCGTCAGGCCGTGCTCTCTCAAATAATTCGCTTTCACCGAGGCAATAGCCGAGATCGTGGTCACGGTGAACGAATAAAACGGCGCCAAACGTCTCTCGTCAGGCCGTGCTCTCTCCAATAATTCGCTTTCACCGAGGCAATAGCCGAGATCGTGGTCACGGTGAACGAATAAAACCGCGCCGAACGTCTCTCGTCAGGCCGTGCTCTCTCCAATAATTCGCTTTCACCGAGCCAATAGACGCCGATGTGGTCACGGTGAACGAATAAAACGGCGCCAAACGTCTCTCGTCAGGCCGTGCTCTCTCCAATAATTCGCTTTCACCGAGGCAATAGCCGAGATCGTGGTCACGGTGAACGAATAAAACCGCGCCGAACGTCTCTCGTCAGGCCGTGCTCTCTCCAATAATTCGCTTTCACCGAGGCAATAGCCGAGATCGTGGTCACGGTGAAGGAATAAAACGGCGCCAAACGTCTCTCGTCAGGCCGTGCTCTCTCCAATAATTCGCTTTCACCGAGGCAATAGCCGAGATCGTGGTCACGGTGAACGAATAAAAACGGCGCCAAACGTCTCTCGTCAGGCCGTGCTCTCTCCAATAATTCGCTTTCACCGAGGCAATAGCCGAGATCGTGGTCACGGTGAACGAATAAAACCGCGCCGAACGTCTCTCTTCAGGCCGTGCTCTCTCCAATAATTCGCTTTCACCGAGGCAATAGCCGAGATCGTGGTCACGGTGAACGAATAAAACGGCGCCAAACGTCTCTCGTCAGGCCGTGCTCTCTCCAATAATTCGCTTTCACCGAGGCAATAGCCGAGATCGTGGTCACGGTGAACGAATAAAACGGCGCCAAACGTCTCTCGTCAGGCCGTGCTCTCTCCAATAATTCGCTTTCACCGAGGCAATAGCCGAGATCGTGGTCACGGTGAACGAATAAAACGGCGCCAAACGTCTCTCGTCAGGCCGTGCTCTCTCCAATAATTCGCTTTCACCGAGGCAATAGCCGAGATCGTGGTCACGGTGAACGAATAAAACCGCGCCGAACGTCTCTCGTCAGGCCCCGTGCTCTCTCCAATAATTCGCTTTCACCGAGGCAATAGCCGAGATCGTGGTCACGGTGAACGAATAAAACGGCGCCAAACGTCTCTCGTCAGGCCGTGCTCTCTCCAATAATTCGCTTTCACCGAGGCAATAGCCGAGATCGTGGTCACGGTGAACGAATAAAACGGCGCCAAACGTCTCTCGTCAGGCCGTGCTCTCTCCAATAATTCGCTTTCACCGAGGCAATAGCCGAGATCGTGGTCACGGTGAACGAATAAAACCGCGCCGAACGTCTCTCGTCAGGCCCCGTGCTCTCTCCAATAATTCGCTTTCACCGAAGCAATAGCCGAGATCGTGGTCACGGTGAACGAATAAAACGGCGCCAAACGTCTCTCGTCAGGCCGTGCTCTCTCCAATAATTCGCTTTCACCGAGGCAATAGCCGAGATCGTGGTCACGGTGAACGAATAAAACCGCGCCGAACGTCTCTCGTCAGGCCCCGTGCTCTCTCCAATAATTCGCTTTCACCGAGGCAATAGCCGAGATCGTGGTCACGGTGAACAAATAAAAACCGCGCCAAACGTCTCTCGTCAGGCCGTGCTCTCTCCAATAATTCGCTTTCACCGAGGCAATAGCCGAGATCGTGGTCACGGTGAACGAATAAAACGGCGCCAAACGTCTCTCGTCAGGCCGTGCTCTCTCCAATAATTCGCTTTCACCGAGGCAATAGCCGAGATCGTGGTCACGGTGAACGAATAAAACCGCGCCGAACGTCTCTCGTCAGGCCGTGCTCTCTCCAATAAGTCGCTTTCACCGAGCCAATAGACGCCGTCGTGGTCACGGTGAACGAATAAAACGGCGCCAAACGTCTCTCGTCAGGCCGTGCTCTCTCCAATAATTCGCTTTCACCGAGGCTTTAGCCGAGATCGTGGTCACGGTGAACGAATAAAACCGCGCCGAAAGTCTCTCGTCAGGCCGTGCTCTCTCCAATAATTCGCTTTCACCGAGGCAATAGCCGAGATCGTGGTCACGGTGAACGAATAAAATGGCGCCAAACGTCTCTCGTCAGGCCGTGCTCTCTCCAATAATTCGCTTTCACCGAGGCAATAGCCGAGATCGTGGTCACGGTGAACGAATAAAACGGCGCCAAACGTCTCTCGTCAGGCCGTGCTCTCTCCAATAATTCGCTTTCACCGAGGCAATAGCCGAGATCGTGGTCACGGTGAACGAATAAAACCGCGCCGAACGTCTCTCGTCAGGCCGTGCTCTCTCCAATATTTCGCTTTCACCGAGCCAATAGACGCCGTCGTGGTCACGGTGAACGAATAAAACGGCGCCAAACGTCTCTCGTCAGGCCGTGCTCTCTCCAATAATTCGCTTTCACCGAGGCAATAGCCGAGATCGTGGTCACGGTGAACGAATAAAACCGCGCCGAACGTCTCTCGTCAGGCCGTGCTCTCTCCAATAATTCGCTTTCACCGAGCCAATAGACGCCGTCGTGGTCACGGTGAACGAATAAAAACGGCGCCAAACGTCTCTCGTCAGGCCGTGCTCTCTCCAATAATTCGCTTTCACCGAGGCAATAGCCGAGATCGTGGTCACGGTGAACGAATAAAACCGCGCCGAACGTCTCTCGTCAGGCCGTGCTCTCTCCAATAATTCGCTTTCACCGAGCCAATAGACGCCGTCGTGGTCACGGTGAACGAATAAAACGGCGCCGAACGTCTCTCGTCAGGCCGTGCTCTCTCCAATAATTCGCTTTCACCGAGGCAATAGCCGAGATCGTGGTCACGGTGAACGAATAAAACCGCGCCGAACGTCTCTCGTCAGGCCGTGCTCTCTCCAATAATTCGCTTTCACCGAGCCAATAGACGCCGTCGTGGTCATGGTGAACGAATAAAACGGCGCCAAACGTCTCTCGTCAGGCCGTGCTCTCTCCAATAATTCGCTTTCACCGAGGCAATAGCCGAGATCGTGGTCACGGTGAACGAATAAAACCGCGCCGAACGTCTCTCGTCAGGCCGTGCTCTCTCCAATAATTCGCTTTCACCGAGGCAATAGCCGAGATCGTGGTCACGGTGAACGAATAAAACGGCGCCAAAACGTCTCTCGTCAGGCCGTGCTCTCTCCAATAATTCGCTTTCACCGAGGCAATAGCCGAGATCGTGGTCACGGTGAACGAATAAAACGGCGCCAAACGTCTCTCGTCAGGCCGTGCTCTCTCCAATAATTCGCTTTCACCGAGGCAATAGCCGAGATCGTGGTCACGGTGAACGAATAAAACCGCGCCGAACGTCTCTCGTCAGGCCGTGCTCTCTCCAATAATTCGCTTTCACCGAGGCAATAGCCGAGATCGTGGTCACGGTGAACGAATAAAACGGCGCCAAACGTCTCTCGTCAGGCCGTGCTCTCTCCAATAATTCGCTTTCACCGAGGCAATAGCCGAGATCGTGGTCACGGTGAACGAATAAAACCGCGCCGAACGTCTCTCGTCAGGCCGTGCTCTCTCCAATAATTCGCTTTCACCGAGGCAATAGCTGAGATCGTGGTCACGGTGAACGAATAAAACGGCGCCAAACGTCTCTCGTCAGGCCGTGCTCTCTCCAATAATTCGCTTTCACCGAGGCAATAGCCGAGATCGTGGTCACGGTGAACGAATAAAACCGCGCCGAACGTCTCTCGTCAGGCCGTGCTCTCTCCAATAATTCGCTTTCACCGAGCCAATAGACGCCGTCGTGGTCACGGTGAACGAATAAAACGGCGCCAAACGTCTCTCGTCAGGCCGTGCTCTCTCCAATAATTCGCTTTCACAGAGGCAATAGCCGAGATCGTGGTCACGGTGAACGAATAAAACCGCGCCGAACGTCTCTCGTCAGGCCGTGTTCTCTCCAATAATTTGCTTTCACCGAGGCAACAGCCGAGATCGTGGTCACGGTGAACAAATAAAACCGCGCCGAACGTCTCTCGTCAGGCCGTGCTCTCTCCAATAATTCGCTTTTACCGAGCCAATAGACGCCGTCGTGGTCACGGTGAACGAATAAAACCGCGCCGAACGTCTCTCGTCAGGCCGTGCTCTCTCCAATAATTCGCTTTCACCGAGGCAATAGCCGGGATCGTGGTCACGGTGAACGAATAAAACCGCGCCGAACGTCTCTCGTCAGGCCGTGCTCTCTCCAATAATTCGCTTTCACCGAGGCAATAGCCGAGATCGTGGTCACGGTGAACGAATAAAACCGCGCCGAACGTCTCTCGTCAGGCCGTGCTCTCTCCAATAATTCGCTTTCACCGAGCCAATAGACGCCGTCGTGGTCACGGTGAACGAATAAAACCGCGCCGAACGTCTCTCGTCAGGCCGTGCTCTCTCCAATAATTCGCTTTCACCGAGGCAATAGCCGAGATCGTGGTCACGGTGAACGAATAAAACCGCGCCGAACGTCTCTCGTCAGGCCGTGCTCTCTCCAATAATTCGCTTTCACCGAGGCAATAGCCGAGATCGTGGTCACGGTGAACGAATAAAACCGCGCCGAACGTCTCTCGTCAGGCCGTGCTCTCTCCAATAATTCGCTTTCATCGAGGCAATAGCCGAGATCGTGGTCACGGTGAACGAATAAAACGGCGCCAAACGTCTCTCGTCAGGCCGTGCTCTCTCCAATAATTCGCTTTCACCGAGGCAATAGCCGAGATCGTGGTCACGGTGAACGAATAAAACCGCGCCAAACGTCTCTCGTCAGGCCGTGCTCTCTCCAATAATTCGCTTTCACCGAGGCAATAGCCGAGATCGTGGTCACGGTGAACGAATAAAACCGCGCCAAACGTCTCTCGTCAGGCCGTGCTCTCTCCAATAGTTCGCTTTCACCGAGGCAATAGCCGAGATCGTGGTCATGGTGAACGAATAAAACCGCGCCAAACGTCCCTCGTCAGGCCGTGCTCTCTCCAATAATTCGCTTTCACCGAGGCAATAGCCGAGATCGTGGTCACGGTGAACGAATAAAACCGCGCCAAACGTCTCTCGTCAGGCCGTGCTCTCTCCAATAATTCGCTTTTCACCGAGGCAATAGCCGAGATCGTGGTCACGGTGAACGAATAAAACCGCGCCAAACGTCTCTCGTCAGGCCGTGCTCTCTCCAATAATTCGCTTTCACCGAGGCAATAGCCGAGATCGTGGTCACGGTGAACGAATAAAACGGCGCCAAACGTCTCTCGTCAGGCCGTGCTCTCTCCAATAATTCGCTTTCACCGAGGCAATAGCCGAGATCGTGGTCACGGTGAACGAATAAAACCGCGCCGAACGTCTCTCGTCAGGCCGTGCTCTCTCCAATAATTCGCTTTCACCGAGCCTATAGACGCCGTCGTGGTCACGGTGAACGAATAAAACGGCGCCAAACGTCTCTCGTCAGGCCGTGCTCTCTCCAATAATTCGCTTTCACCGAGGCAATAGCCGAGATCGTGGTCACGGTGAACGAATAAAACCGCGCCGAACGTCTCTCGTCAGGCCGTGCTCTCTCCAATAATTCGCTTTCACCGAGCCAATAGACGCCGTCGTGGTCACGGTGAACGAATAAAACGGCGCCAAACGTCTCTCGTCAGGCCGTGCTCTCTCCAATAATTCGCTTTCACCGAGGCAATAGCCGAGATCGTGGTCACGGTGAACGAATAAAACCGCGCCGAACGTCTCTCGTCAGGCCGTGCTCTCTCCAATAATTCGCTTTTCACCGAGCCAATAGACGCCGTCGTGGTCACGGTGAACGAATAAAACGGCGCCGAACGTCTCTCGTCAGGCCGTGCTCTCTCCAATAATTCGCTTTCACCGAGGCAATAGCCGAGATCGTGGTCACGGTGAACGAATAAAACCGCGCCGAACGTCTCTCGTCAGGCCGTGCTCTCTCCAATAATTCGCTTTCACCGAGCCAATAGACGCCGTCGTGGTCATGGTGAACGAATAAAACGGCGCCAAACGTCTCTCGTCAGGCCGTGCTCTCTCCAATAATTCGCTTTCACCGAGGCAATAGCCGAGATCGTGGTCACGGTGAACGAATAAAACCGCGCCGAACGTCTCTCGTCAGGCCGTGCTCTCTCCAATAATTCGCTTTCACCGAGGCAATAGCCGAGATCGTGGTCACGGTGAACGAATAAAACGGCGCCAAACGTCTCTCGTCAGGCCGTGCTCTCTCCAATAATTCGCTTTCACCGAGGCAATAGCCGAGATCGTGGTCACGGTGAACGAATAAAACGGCGCCAAACGTCTCTCGTCAGGCCGTGCTCTCTCCAATAATTCGCTTTCACCGAGGCAATAGCCGAGATCGTGGTCACGGTGAACGAATAAAACCGCGCCGAACGTCTCTCGTCAGGCCGTGCTCTCTCCAATAATTCGCTTTCACCGAGGCAATAGCCGAGATCGTGGTCACGGTGAACGAATAAAACGGCGCCAAACGTCTCTCGTCAGGCCGTGCTCTCTCCAATAATTCGCTTTCACCGAGGCAATAGCCGAGATCGTGGTCACGGTGAACGAATAAAACCGCGCCGAACGTCTCTCGTCAGGCCGTGCTCTCTCCAATAATTCGCTTTCACCGAGGCAATAGCTGAGATCGTGGTCACGGTGAACGAATAAAACGGCGCCAAACGTCTCTCGTCAGGCCGTGCTCTCTCCAATAATTCGCTTTCACCGAGGCAATAGCCGAGATCGTGGTCACGGTGAACGAATAAAACCGCGCCGAACGTCTCTCGTCAGGCCGTGCTCTCTCCAATAATTCGCTTTCACCGAGCCAATAGACGCCGTCGTGGTCACGGTGAACGAATAAAACGGCGCCAAACGTCTCTCGTCAGGCCGTGCTCTCTCCAATAATTCGCTTTCACAGAGGCAATAGCCGAGATCGTGGTCACGGTGAACGAATAAAACCGCGCCGAACGTCTCTCGTCAGGCCGTGTTCTCTCCAATAATTTGCTTTCACCGAGGCAACAGCCGAGATCGTGGTCACGGTGAACAAATAAAACCGCGCCGAACGTCTCTCGTCAGGCTGTGCTCTCTCCAATAATTCGCTTTTTACCGAGCCAATAGACGCCGTCGTGGTCACGGTGAACGAATAAAACCGCGCCGAACGTCTCTCGTCAGGCCGTGCTCTCTCCAATAATTCGCTTTCACCGAGGCAATAGCCGGGATCGTGGTCACGGTGAACGAATAAAACCGCGCCGAACGTCTCTCGTCAGGCCGTGCTCTCTCCAATAATTCGCTTTCACCGAGGCAATAGCCGAGATCGTGGTCACGGTGAACGAATAAAACCGCGCCGAACGTCTCTCGTCAGGCCGTGCTCTCTCCAATAATTCGCTTTCACCGAGCCAATAGACGCCGTCGTGGTCACGGTGAACGAATAAAACCGCGCCGAACGTCTCTCGTCAGGCCGTGCTCTCTCCAATAATTCGCTTTCACCGAGGCAATAGCCGAGATCGTGGTCACGGTGAACGAATAAAACCGCGCCGAACGTCTCTCGTCAGGCCGTGCTCTCTCCAATAATTCGCTTTCACCGAGGCAATAGCCGAGATCGTGGTCACGGTGAACGAATAAAACCGCGCCGAACGTCTCTCGTCAGGCCGTGCTCTCTCCAATAATTCGCTTTCATCGAGGCAATAGCCGAGATCGTGGTCACGGTGAACGAATAAAACGGCGCCAAACGTCTCTCGTCAGGCCGTGCTCTCTCCAATAATTCGCTTTCACCGAGGCAATAGCCGAGATCGTGGTCACGGTGAACGAATAAAACCGCGCCAAACGTCTCTCGTCAGGCCGTGCTCTCTCCAATAATTCGCTTTCCACCGAGGCAATAGCCGAGATCGTGGTCACGGTGAACGAATAAAACCGCGCCAAACGTCTCTCGTCAGGCCGTGCTCTCTCCAATAATTCGCTTTCACCGAGGCAATAGCCGAGATCGTGGTCATGGTGAACGAATAAAAACCGCGCCAAACGTCTCTCGTCAGGCCGTGCTCTCTCCAATAATTCGCTTTCACCGAGGCAATAGCCGAGATCGTGGTCACGGTGAACGAATAAAACCGCGCCAAACGTCTCTCGTCAGGCCGTGCTCTCTCCAATAATTCGCTTTCACCGAGGCAATAGCCGAGATCGTGGTCACGGTGAACGAATAAAACCGCGCCAAACGTCCTCTCGTCAGGCCGAGCTCTCTCCAATAATTCGCTTTCACCGAGGCAATAGCCGAGATCGTGGTCACGGTGAACGAATAAAACCGCGCCAAACGTCTCTCGTCAGGCCGTGCTCGCTCCAATAATTCGCTTTCACCGAGGCAATGGCCGAGATCGTGGTCACGGTGAACGAATAAAACCGCGCCAAACGTCTCTCGTCAGGCCGTGCTCTCTCCAATAATTCGCTTTCACCGAGGCAATAGCCGAGATCGTGGTCACGGTGAACGAATAAAACCGCGCCGAACGTCTCTCGTCAGGCCGTGCTCTCTCCAATAATTCGCTTTCACCGAGGCAATAGCCGAGATCGTGGTCACGGTGAACGAATAAAACGGCGCCAAACGTCTCTCGTCAGGCCGTGCTCTCTCTAATAATTCGCTTTCACCGAGGCAATAGCCGAGATCGTGGTCACGGTGAACGAATAAAACCGCGCCAAACGTCTCTCGTCAGGCCGTGCTCTCTCCAATAATTCGCTTTCACCCAGGCAATAGCCGAGATCGTGGTCACGGTGAACGAATAAAACCGCGCCAAACGTCTCTCGTCAGGCCGTGCTCTCTCCAATAATTCGCTTTCACCGAGGCAATAGCCGAGATCGTGGTCACGGTGAACGAATAAAACCGCGCCAAACGTCTCTCGTCAGGCCGTGCTCTCTCCAATAATTCGCTTTCACCGAGGCAATAGCCGAGATCGTGGTCACGGTGAACGAATAAAACGGCGCCAAACGTCTCTCGTCAGGCCGTGCTCTCTCCAATAATTCGCTTTCACCGAGGCAATAGCCGAGATCGTGGTCACGGTGAACGAATAAAACCGCGCCAAACGTCTCTCGTCCAGGCCGTGCTCTCTCCAATAATTCGCTTTCCACCCAGGCAATAGCCGAGATCGTGGTCACGGTGAACAAATAAAACCGCGCCAAACGTCTCTCGTCAGGCCGTGCTCTCTCCAATAATTCGCTTTCACCGAGGCAATAGCCGAGATCGTGGTCACGGTGAACGAATAAAACCGCGCCGAACGTCTCTCGTCAGGCCGTGCTCTCTCCAATAAGTCGCTTTCACCGAGCCAATAGACGCCGTCGTGGTCACGGTGAACGAATAAAACGGCGCCAAACGTCTCTCGTCAGGCCGTGCTCTCTCCAATAATTCGCTTTCACCGAGGCTTTAGCCGAGATCGTGGTCACGGTGAACGAATAAAACCGCGCCGAAAGTCTCTCGTCAGGCCGTGCTCTCTCCAATAATTCGCTTTCACCGAGGCAATAGCCGAGATCGTGGTCACGGTGAACGAATAAAATGGCGCCAAACGTCTCTCGTCAGGCCGTGCTTTCTCCAATAATTCGCTTTCACCGAGGCAATAGCCGAGATCGTGGTCACGGTGAACGAATAAAACGGCGCCAAACGTCTCTCGTCAGGCCGTGCTCTCTCCAATAATTCGCTTTCACCGAGGCAATAGCCGAGATCGTGGTCACGGTGAACGAATAAAACCGCGCCGAACGTCTCTCGTCAGGCCGTGCTCTCTCCAATAATTCGCTTTCCACCGAGCCAATAGACGCCGTCGTGGTCACGGTGAACGAATAAAACGGCGCCAAACGTCTCTTGTCAGGCCGTGCTCTCTCCAATAATTCGCTTCTCACCGAGGCAATAGCCGAGATCGTGGTCACGGTGAACGAATAAAACCGCGCCGAACGTCTCTCGTCAGGCCGTGCTCTCTCCAATAATTCGCTTTCACCGAGCCAATAGACGCCGTCGTGGTCACGGTGAACGAATAAAACGGCGCCAAACGTCTCTCGTCAGGCCGTGCTCTCTCCAATAATTCGCTTTCACCGAGGCAATAGCCGAGATCGTGGTCACGGTGAACGAATAAAACCGCGCCGAACGTCTCTCGTCAGGCCGTGCTCTCTCCAATAATTCGCTTTCACCGAGCCAATAGACGCCGTCGTGGTCACGGTGAACGAATAAAAACGGCGCCGAACGTCTCTCGTCAGGCCGTGCTCTCTCCAATAATTCGCTTTCACCGAGGCAATAGCCGAGATCGTGGTCACGGTGAACGAATAAAACCGCGCCGAACGTCTCTCGTCAGGCCGTGCTCTCTCCAATAATTCGCTTTCACCGAGCCAATAGACGCCGTCGTGGTCATGGTGAACGAATAAAACGGCGCCAAACGTCTCTCGTCAGGCCGTGCTCTCTCCAATAATTCGCTTTCACCGAGGCAATAGCCGAGATCGTGGTCACGGTGAACGAATAAAACCGCGCCGAAAGTCTCTCGTCAGGCCGTGCTCTCTCCAATAATTCGCTTTCACCGAGGCAATAGCCGAGATCGTGGTCACGGTGAACGAATAAAACGGCGCCAAACGTCTCTCGTCAGGCCGTGCTCTCTCCAATAATTCGCTTTCACCGAGGCAATAGCCGAGATCGTGGTCACGGTGAACGAATAAAGCGGCGCCAAAACGTCTCTCGTCAGGCCGTGCTCTCTCCAATAATTCGCTTTCACCGAGGCAATAGCCGAGATCGTGGTCACGGTGAACGAATAAAACCGCGCCGAACGTCTCTCGTCAGGCCGTGCTCTCTCCAATAATTCGCTTTCACCGAGGCAATAGCCGAGATCGTGGTCACGGTGAACGAATAAAACGGCGCCAAACGTCTCTCGTCAGGCCGTGCTCTCTCCAATAATTCGCTTTCACCGAGGCAATAGCCGAGATCGTGGTCAAGGTGAACGAATAAAACCGCGCCGAACGTCTCTCGTCAGGCCGTGCTCTCTCCAATAATTCGCTTTCACCGAGGCAATAGCCGAGATCGTGGTCACGGTGAACGAATAAAACGGCGCCAAACGTCTCTCGTCAGGCCGTGCTCTCTCAAATAATTCGCTTTCACCGAGGCAATAGCCGAGATCGTGGTCACGGTGAACGAATAAAACGGCACCAAACGTCTCTCGTCAGGCCGTGCTCTCTCCAATAATTCGCTTTCACCGAGGCAATAGCCGAGATCGTGGTCACGGTGAACGAATAAAACCGCGCCGAACGTCTCTCGTCAGGCCGTGCTCTCTCCAATAATTCGCTTTCACCGAGCCAATAGACGCCGATGTGGTCACGGTGAACGAATAAAACGGCGCCAAACGTCTCTCGTCAGGCCGTGCTCTCTCCAATAATTCGCTTTCACCGAGGCAATAGCCGAGATCGTGGTCACGGTGAACGAATAAAACCGCGCCGAACGTCTCTCGTCAGGCCGTGCTCTCTCCAATAATTCGCTTTCACCGAGGCAATAGCCGAGATCGTGGTCACGGTGAAGGAATAAAACGGCGCCAAACGTCTCTCGTCAGGCCGTGCTCTCTCCAATAATTCGCTTTCACCGAGGCAATAGCCGAGATCGTGGTCACGGTGAACGAATAAAACGGCGCCAAACGTCTCTCGTCAGGCCGTGCTCTCTCCAATAATTCGCTTTCACCGAGGCAATAGCCGAGATCGTGGTCACGGTGAACGAATAAAACCGCGCCGAACGTCTCTCTTCAGGCCGTGCTCTCTCCAATAATTCGCTTTCACCGAGGCAATAGCCGAGATCGTGGTCACGGTGAACGAATAAAACGGCGCCAAACGTCTCTCGTCAGGCCGTGCTCTCTCCAATAATTCGCTTTCACCGAGGCAATAGCCGAGATCGTGGTCACGGTGAACGAATAAAACGGCGCCAAACGTCTCTCGTCAGGCCGTGCTCTCTCCAATAATTCGCTTTCCACCGAGGCAATAGCCGAGATCGTGGTCACGGTGAACGAATAAAACGGCGCCAAACGTCTCTCGTCAGGCCGTGCTCTCTCCAATAATTCGCTTTCACCGTAGCAATAGCCGAGATCGTGGTCACGGTGAACGAATAAAACCGCGCCGAACGTCTCTCGTCAGGCCCCGTGCTCTCCTCCAATAATTCGCTTTCACCGAGGCAATAGCCGAGATCGTGGTCACGGTGAACGAATAAAACGGCGCCAAACGTCCTCTCGTCAGGCCGTGCTCTCTCCAATAATTCGCTTTCACCGAGGCAATAGCCGAGATCGTGGTCACGGTGAACGAATAAAACCGCGCCGAACGTCTCTCGTCAGGCCCCGTGCTCTCTCCAATAATTCGCTTTCACCGAGGCAATAGCCGAGATCGTGGTCACGGTGAACGAATAAAACGGCACCAAATGTCTCTCGTCAGGCCCCGTGCTCTCTCCAATAATTCGCTTTCACCGAGGCAATAGCCGAAATCGTGGTCACGGTGAACGAATAAAACCGCGCCGAACGTCTCTCGTCAGGCCCCGTGCTCTCTCCAATAATTCGCTTTCACCGAGGCAATAGCCGAGATCGTGGTCACGGTGAACGAATAAAACGGCGCCAAACGTCTC